>NC_050593.1:33246803-33546803 GCF_013368585.1 Megalops cyprinoides
AGTTGGAATTACAAATAATGGCCCGCTTTGTGGTTCTGTCACGATTCTTTGGTACATGCAGGGATAACTCATTAAGCAACATCCCAGAAGAAAAGAAATCCAGCTTCCCAGCATTCCATGCTGCTTGCATCACTCTTTTAACAAGCAAACGGCAATAAGAACTCTTAAAGAGCCAGGGCAAAATAAATGGCAGACTGACTTCATGAGAGTCTTTGTGTAAGCTTGTTTATTTATTTCTTTTATCTCTTCATTTACTTAACTGTTATATTCTGTTTTCTTATGTGTATCTAATGACTATGAGTTACTCTGTTCACCTGATGATCTGCCAAATTTTGTATACCCTGTCTGTATTGTTGTACAGTCCAGTGTAGCTTCTTAAAATAAAGAATATAGCATAAGAAAAGGCAGACCGTTACAAGTGGTATTTGGTGCTTATAGGCTATATAGGCTGCCTGGGTCCCCAGAACACATGCAGATAAACATCTATTCTCTCCAGGCGAAAAGGAGACATGTAAATGTCAGAACCTCACGCCCCGTAGATTCATGAATGTTAAGTGTTATCAGAACACAGTGTGTGCTATTTATTGATGTCATACTAAACCAGATTTCACCGCAGTGGCATTATTCATAGCACAGTTTGTCAGATTCAGGCTCGATCACCGATGTGAGGAAAATATTCATGACGGTGGGCAGAAAGCTTCAATGAAACAGAAAAACAAAGAGGGTTTTGCAGAATCATAATATTACCTAAATTACTACCAATACAAATCACAGCAAAAAAACAAAAAAACAGTACCCCCTGCAAATACTCAACAGCAAATGGAAATGTGAACATTTAAGTGAACCACTCACAAGCGATTACACTAAAACCTAGCCTGTAAATATCATATCAAATAAAAATAACTAAATACATATCCAGTTTGGGACAGCCTACGGCATGCCTCCAGCTTGTGTGCATTTATCCACATTCTGTCTTAATGATGGAAATACGCTTCCTTTTAAGAGTCTCAATTCTGCTTTCATGTAGAGCTCAGAGACCTGCTGTCAAAACAGAGCTATTTATAGCTCACAGACAGATGAAAGCCCCAAAAGGCAATCAGCTCCCCCTGATCCATCCAACATAAACTATACAAGCTCTGCAACAGTCAAAAACAATAACAGTGATGATACAGTAAAATCTACTCCTTGTGCAGCGGAGGTCAAAAGAATCTATTTAGAGTCACTACGCAATGCTAGGGTAAGAATTGCGTCAGTCTCAGTACAGCATTATTGTTGAGCTGTGTGGTGCATTTCACAGGAATGGAGGGGAAATACAATGTAGGATATATACGAAAAAAAAAATATCTCCAGAGATCCTACACGGTATAAATGGTGTGAAAATTTAGATTATATTTTTGCTTTTCTTTTTTTGAAAATTACACTCGTAACTTTAGCATTTCTATTCTTCCTTGTGCAATGTGCAGTGTATAATTGTGCATTTTTGGTGGCTGCACAGTGGACACGGCCATTTAGATCAATGCATTCTACACAGAAAGAACACACTCACTGACAGAACACTTCTTTCTGAGGAATCTCAGCCTTTAGGGCCTGGGATTCGGTTCTTAGTGCCTGTACGCTTTAACTAGATTTGAATTTCTTGCCACTGTGACACAGGCGTAACTGAGCGTAATAAGCTGCTGTTAGGAGACAGTTTTGTGGAATGGCATAGCGTTTGTTCCGGAGACACGCGATGTGTATTCGAATACAAACGCTGGAGACAAACTATGTGTATTTGAATACAAAGCGATGTCGCTACATCCGACCGGAGCCAAACGGCGCCTCTTGTGAACCCTATGGAGCCAATTAGGTTACAGGGCTCAGGAAATACCCAATTAGAGAGGGAGCTGTTTAGCTATGCACAGCTCCGCGAGACCAATCAGAAACAGCACCCCTGCTGGTTATCATAACTCATATGCAAATGTGACTGCTATTAACTGTATAAAAAATGAACTGAATTCTATACCTGTTGAACTTCTGCTCAATGCTGATGTTCCCACAGCCGGCTGTGCTAATAAACTTCCTGTCTTTTGCTGCGAACATCGAATCTGCTTCTTGTCGTAACGAAACACTTTTTGGTGTTCCAGACTTTTACTAACACTGCTAAATCCTCACCTGCAGAACGATGCCCAGTTCTCTCCACCCCAATCTCCCTGTACGGTCGAAAACGGTGTATTCCCATACAGAGCAACAACAAGGCATTGCTTAACAATGAGATTTTCAAAAGCAGGCTAGCCAGACATGAGCACTTTTCCCATATACCTGTAGATTAACAGCAATACCATAATGTTTTAAAATCTGAAATCATGATTCACTGTTACATTATTACATTTTCTCTTGTCATAAGGTGATACACAGGATTCTGGTGTTACATAATTAGAGATGTGTGATGTTTTTATTCATGTTTTCTATAGGTGAAATCCATGCAGCATATATAGCAGGAGACTGTGGATATGAATAATACCAGTAGAGGGGTATTGAGGTCCATAACAGAAGGATATTCATGCCACACTCCTGGGCTACAAGCAGTTTAAACACAGTGCAGCAAAATATACCAACACAGTATCATCTACGTGCAACAAGTTGTATTCACATATGAATGGCAGCTATTTATGAATAAAATCATCAGGAACATGGGACAGAGAAACAAGAACGCATAGTGTGGAAAAATTCCAAAAACTTCCCCAAAATGCATTTCACTTCTGTGACAGTTCAGGACTGTGTTGGACAACTTAGTTGAAAAAAGTCTTTGCCTAAAGCTTTGGACTATGCACTGCCTAAGTGATGAGTCAACAGCAGTTTCTCCTGCCACCCTAATACAGGGCTACAGAGATGAGAAATGCCTCTGCAGGTCTTGCCAAAGGTGAAGGAAAAACTACATGTCAGCTGTTGTAAAGTGTTTTTTTTTTCTTTTGTGAGTTTGCTTTTTGATACGTGCTCACACTTTCTTTTAATAGAACATAGAAGAAAAAAAATATATAAAATGGCCTAATATCTGTCAAACAAGCAGGCATATCTTGAGATTTCTGGCACGGAAAAGTGCAAATTATTGCAAATGATGTCTGTCTGGCTCTGCAGACCCATCGCAATGGCACGTTTTCAACATTCACAGGAGTCCCTCCAGAACCCAATTCTCACTTCCAGCTTTCCATCGGCATTAATTAGCAGAATGTTCACTGTTTATTTAAATATAACGAGCGAGTGCTGAGCTAAATTTACATGCTCGGAATTCAGCAGGACTGCCTTTCAGAACTTCTATTATATGAGTGGGATGCTTCCATTTGTGTGAATGGTGTAGCTACAAAGACCTACTACAACATCCCTCTGGCAGTGATTGCAATGATTCAGCATTTTATTCTCTGCTGAACTCAATGTCCCCTCCCTGTGATGAGGCATAAGTGGGTAGTATCACTTGTTTCTTCATTTTTTTATTCTCCATGTTCTTGCACATGGATAGACATGAGATATAAGGGTACAGAGGCATGCAAATGGTTTTTCAACACTATTGATATGTTCCTATCAACGCTATGTGTATGAGAGATATGATAAGATACAGTAAAGAAGTCATATAAGCAAATATGTAAGCATATGTATAAAAAAACTTAATTTCATCTCCTTAAAATTTAAATCTTAATTGATACTGATGACTGCTAAGGCATTTTAGAGTCTGCACACAAAGGAAAGTGCACCTGCATAAAAATCAAGGCTTTTAGTTTTCTGAGCTTTAGCTTCATGGCAATTACATGGCCAGGAATGGTCCTTTTGTGTCTCCAAAGACATCTTTTGCTGTAATTAACCAGTCAAATTAAACAAGGTTCCTGTGCTTTAGCAGACATCTCCTCACAATACACGTCTCTCATTTCCCTTTCTGTTTAACCGAAATTGGAAAAACTGGAAATGGACAATTAAATTTTAGAGTACTTTTAAAATTGAATTAGTCTTACTATAAATTAAGGTACTTTGTAAAGGATTATCTATTATTTTAAGTTCTTACTGTAGACAGACAAATGCATTCAAATATGTAATTCACCACTTTATCTTTGTATTGAATTTAACTGAATGGTCGGTGAATGTTCAAAAGAGCTATTGGGCCTGTAACAATGCCAGACTAATCTCACCAACTGCAGTGCTCTCTTATAGCTCAATAGCATGTGATGTAAATTAGCAATCTATCAATTTGTCGCAGTCTCCACTGACAATGAACAGCACAGCTTCAACATCGGGTTATACCTATTAGACACTTGAGAAGCATATATCTGGTGTCTTGGTGTGCCTTGGGTTTAAGTAGGTCAGTAGGTACAGCCTGTCCCTGGATAATAATACTGGGACTAGTCACTTTCATGCACACTGCTCCCGGCTGTTGATAGTACCATTGCCAAATAAACATTTTTTCTTCACCGGGCAATGTTTGGCCTACGGGTTGAATACCTATTAATAGCGGAACAACCCACTCAATGTAGCCTAACACTTCAAGTGCAGTTAAGTAAGTACCGGAGGAAAAGATCAGCATAGTCCAACTATCAACTGTCAACACATGCATTAAATTTTGAACTATTTTGATCTCTCTACAACCTATAGAGGAATAATCAAATTAACAATTACCACCCAATGTATTGCTAGTGTATGCATTTCAATTTTAATTCCCACAAGTGAAGTTTCACGCAGTTTCCTAGCTGAGGAGGCCCGCAATTACAGCGGAAATCTCTGCAGGGAATTCATTTTGCCAGAGCAGATGGAATAAAACCCCATGCTAAAACCGTGAACAACAGGGGCAGTATTTATCCCATCACCCTGCTGAATGTCACCTCTATTCAGGTGAATAATGGAAAATTACTTCATTTAACATCCGCTGTTCATTTAACAGCGTGCAGAGCCTAACTGCATTATGTCTTTGGTAAAAATGAATTTTGTATCATACCAAACTGAAGGGTGTTGGCAAATATGGCTGTCTACTATCTGAAGGTACTGCATCATTTTCCCACCTGAAGTATAAGCGATATTGGATGGATGCTTTGCCATACCTACTTTCTCGGCAAATGACTGGTTGTATATCGAGAACAAGATGGTCCCAGGCAAAAAGCTGTATCCTCTCTTGTCATTATGTATCCTAATCAGTCCCCTTTTCTTGCAAAATGTGTTCCTTGCTAATCAGAACAAATGTTGGGTCTCTGTAAACATGCTATGCTGCTGTGATTTATTCTACTTTGTGGAAACACATATGTTCTCCTCTCGCACCTGATTACCAAAATTTTTCCATGCATGCTTCCCCAGGGGTTGCAACCTGAACTTTGGCACCAAACATTAAAAAGGTAAACCGATGACCTTAATGAATATCTGTGCTAAGAAGCCCCTCAAATATTAGTTATATTCAAGGTAAGAAAAGGTTCATGCATTTTGAGTATTTGGTAGAGTATCACTTTAAGGTAAAGATCAGCAAATATTTCAGTGACATACTGCAAAACACCCACAATGTGAGGCATTCACAGCTGCCTAAAATAGAGTAGCTTGTGTTTCTCAACATTCACAGGTATCTTCCTGCTTACTGAAAGCCCAACAAACATCTGGAGGCAAACCTGTCCTGATATTTTTGCAACATGATCCTGACATGAGTTTTATTCCCAAAAATGCACCTCCGTATTTCACTTTTTTTACTGGCAAATGACTATAATGTGAATTCATAGCATGTCTCGCAATGTGGTCGTGCAACATGTCAGCTTCATCCAGAAGTGGCAATCCTGCATTATAAACACAATTGTGGCTCCATTAATTTTCCTTGATTGCCATTATCGGGTATCGTTATGTCAGGCAGGTTCCCACTAACTGAATGAACAGAAAACTCCACTGCCTATTGATTCCCTCTCACTGCATGGTCAGTGTGACCAAAACAAAAGCATCAACACTGAAATTTAAGACTTAATTAACTTAAAGCGTAAATGGAAAACAAACTTAGTTAAAGAGAAGACAGCCAGGGACAAATATTTACAGAGATTGCCCAGATCATGAATAACTAAAATGCATTTAGATCAATAGAACAATAGTGTCACTCTGTATACTGCATGTTAGTCTCCAAAGACATCTAATCTCTGACACGCTTACCTGTAATTTACCTGACAAACAGCAGATAACCCTTGTGCTTGTTCTCCATGAAATAGGCACATTGAACTAAATTTCTAGATCAAATTGTGGCTCCCATCATCATGAGAAGTACAGTAAAATGTCATTCAAGCGATACGGTTCAATATTGTGGTCCAAAACTTAGTACCACAATATTGTACCACATGTCTTTGTCCCTGTAGGCCACAAGGCAATACCAGCGTATAATGCCTCTCTCTCTTACAAGGATGATAGTATGACCACCGTTTTAAAGCACAGGATCGCTAGTTCACATGTCTACCGCTGCTCTCATTGCCCCAAAACACTTCACTTTTGCATTTGTTACTAACCATTTAGATGGAGTATGACATTCTCCTTCTTATGGCATACTTTAGACCTCATTATAAATTGATTTCCGAGCATGTATTTGAAACTGCAGATGACGTTTTATATTTTTATTTCCTTAGGTTTTATGTGAAATTCATGGCCATCATAAATACATTTATGGAATTTATTTATGGTGCTAGAGCTCCTTTTTTTTAACAACCTGCCTCCGTCTCCTCCCAACAACAACACAAGGCTACACAACACACACACGCACATGCTTGCACAAAGACACACTCTCTCTCTCACACACACACACACACACATGCTTGCACAAAGACACTCTCTCTCTCTCTCTCACACACACACACACACACACACACACACACACACACACACACACACACACACACACACACACACGCACATGCTTGCACAAAGACACACACTCTCTCTCTCTCACACACACACACACACACACACACACACACACACCTTCTATTGAAGGGCAAATGAGGTTTCCATCACATTCCACTGTTCTTTGCCTCTGTGAAAGTCAAAGCCTGGGCCCCAGGAGGATACAGCCCTGATCGATTTAAACATTTTCTCTTCAGCCTCACTTCCTCTCAGATGGCCTGGCTGGATTAGACACGGCCCTCAGACTGAGGATTTTATGAAACGGGTGTTGGCTGGAACTCTGCGTTTGGCTGCTGCTCGGGCTAACCTGGCTTGCCTGGGTGTTGGAAATTGGGTGTGGCACAGCTCTGTGGCATTGTGGTTATAGCAGGCAGCCTGCAACCAGAATGATACAGGGTCACTTCCCAGGTTGGGACACTGCTGTTGTGCCTATGAGCAAGGTGTCTAACCCCAAAATTACTCCAGTAAATATCCAGCTGCATAAATGGGCAATATGCTGACTGAGGCTAACTTGTGCCCTGGACACATATGTATATTAAACAATTAATTGGATGACAGTGAATTCAATAAATATCACCTCATCCGGGTAGCACTTCCGAACATGTCATTGCATGATTCCAGTTTATTGTTGGAATGATGCAATTTCATGAGGTGATATTCTTTTTTGACTCCCTTGTTAGGTTAGCTTTTTTTTGACAATGCCTGCATTTATATTGAGGAGGCAGCTGGTTTCAGGCACTTGGGACCTGCAACGGGAGTTTTCAAAAGTTGCACACCAGAGTTGTCAGATCAGCAGTTTCTTTTCACGAAGGGCACAAACCCTAAGAGTTACTACAACACACAAGCTTTTCACCCATGGAAAAGCCTAAAGATCAATTATTAATTTAGCCTCAAATGTAATAAATAATACATCCCCAGTGCTGAAGGGATACGTGCAAAATCAGTAGCAAAGATGTTGAAAATACCAACTTTTTCATAACACCATTCTTTATCCAAGGCTAAATTCAAATTTAGGCTCAGTCAATTTCAATCTGCTTTACAATAAATGCCTGTTAAGGAACTGCATTCAGTTCTTAGATCCGTGTAAATAAGCACCCATTTAAATGTATGAGCAAAGTATTGTCCATGTCATCAGTGGATCAAGTTTCACTTTGAAACTCTTCCATTTCCATGTATATGAATGATAATGTCTCAGGCATATGTTCTTACCACTGTATCTGCAACCCACATTCATAAGCATGCTTTTGCATGGTGTTTAATTGCATTAATGTGGATCTGAGGTGGTCTCCAATATGACATATGATAACAAGGCCATTACATCAGAATAATTCTGTTAAAGCAAAGCTTTCCTTTAAATACCGGAAGAAATTATGAATAAAGCAAAAACAAATCACTGCAGCACTGAGTATTTTATGTATTTAAAGTACAGCTTTTACCTCACTATTGAACATACTCCAGTCTAACACTCAAAGAGGATCAAATGTCTGGACATGGACTAGCCTGAAAAATAAGGCTTTTTTAACATGCCTGTATAAATATGTGCTGTTTGGGGGAAGCTGGAGGAAGATTGATCAGCATTTCACAACGGTCCCATCCACAAAAGCACAACCTAAAGCAACTGCCTATATCAATAACCGGGAAGGGTCAAACATCTCTCCCAACCCGCTAAGATCAAGAGCAGGTATTGTGTGCATATAAATAGATGCTGTATTGGGATCAGATCCAGTGTCAACATGATGGAAATTTCATTAGATTCTATTTCCACCATCAATAATTAAAACAATGTGGCTCATCAACTTCTTCACGCAAACACGGCCTTCCTTCATGCGAGGAAGAACTCTCCAATGCGACCCCGATTTTTTTTTTTTTTACATTTTGTTTTCTCTTTTTAAAGTGATGCAGCATTAATCTGTGCTTGAATGAAAGGTATGTGCTGCACCCTAATACAGGATGGCCTGTCTCAACATAAGTCAATAATCCAACAACAGAGATGTTCAAAAAGCTCATGGAATTGTACCGTGCCACTATGACACATCTTGACACTCATCTAGTGAGAAAGCCAAATGGCACTTATTACAGTGAGAATCCAGGATCTCTTGAAGTGAAAAACAGGTGTAGTTATGGCAAATGAGTAATGAAGATTGTAGCAGACATGGCGCTTTTCAGTTTTCTAGGTGAGAATTTCAATATTCATTCATAAAATACGTATCAAGCCAGCTATGAGTAATTGCTACTACTCAGCCTTATCTTGTTAATGCGCGACTGCAGACCTCTGGTGCGTAATTGGAGGTTGTATGTTTAAACACCGTACTGTGCCATGCGCTTACTTCGAGATGCTGTGGGGGGAAAAAAAAAAAAAAAACGAGGACAATATGTACATTCTTTAAGAGATGAATCACATTTCTGAAACTAAGCTGAAAAAAGATTAGACTGTTTTACAGTCCAATGATGCTGTGAATTTGCACTACATGTCCAGTCCTGTGTGAAGCACTGACGCCAAACAAAAGCTGATTTTCAGCTGTGATACATTCCACACTTGTCAGAGAAAGGGTGTTAGTGAGAAATGTGTTAGATGCCGCTGCTGAATTGCTTTGATAATTATGGAAATATGGAAAGCAAGGAGTATCCAACTACAATATCCGCCACTGTTGTTGTTGTTATTATTATTATTATTATTATTATTATTATTATGCTGTTTGTTTAATCCCAAGCCATGTCACACTGTACCAAAGGTATTACAGAACATATTACAAAGCATATATTTCTGTAAAAAATTCAGTCCCCTCTGCCTCATTATTAAATACTACACAGCTTATATGAACCTGAAATATCAAATGCATATTATTTGTATGCACCATATTCAAATTGCATGGAAGCTACTCAGTTTAAGAGGATGGCATGCATCTTATACATGGTTTATTTTATGTGAATACTATAATTGAATTGCTTGGCTACAGCGGATGGTTGAATGGATGAATGGGTGGATGGCTATATGAATGAAATGGATGAATGAAAGAATCAGTTCATCACAATGTAAACATGCAGGGATCTGTGCACATTGAATGAAGTGTAGAGGAGCTCTGAACTTGTCTCCACTGTCATTACTGAATGCATTGTTTGGTCAAAAATTAAACTGGTACTTAGCCATGCTAACATAATGCAGCAGTGTTTTAAGACATTGCCAAAGCATCTCAGAGACTACCACTGATTTGATATTTTTTTTCCATTATGAGTCCCTTCAAAATAACTTCAACCCTTAAATTCACAAAGATGTTAATTTTCATAAACCATCAGATGAAGAAGTATCAGTACAGAAATATGCACAGTAAAACTAACTCAGTATGTACTCTTTTATTAATGCAGCATATTCTAATATTAGTATCTAGGAATCTGTATGCTTAAATAAATAAATAAATAAATAATACCCCCCTGATTAATCAAATGTGCTGTTCTAATTAAAGAAAGATATTTCACATTATTTCATCAGAAATAAAATGCAAAGATCTGGGCCATGCTATGGTTGATGTAAAAGAAGCCAAAGCAAAAGGAGGGATGGATATGCCTGAAAGAATCAGTGCAGCTGATCCTGTCAATAACCGATCCCACTGGCACTACTGAATGCGGTTCTGGAAGATTCAACAGACTTTTTTTTTTTTTTACAGAAGTGAAAAACCTTTACTTTTGTGAGGTTTTTTTACTTGCCATTTTGTTTAGACAGAAATGTCAGCTTGGCACAATTTTTTTGCAAATTTTGCACTATGTTTTATTGCAAACAAAGTATATCCTGGTATTTCAATATGTAAAAGAGAATAATATTTAAAAAGTGAATCCCTGCTTAGCTTGGTTTCATAACATTTGAACTGAATTGAGTGTACGTTTTAATTTGAGGGTATGATTTATTAAATCGAGGGTATGAATTTTTAATCTGAGGGTATGGTTTATTTATTGGAAGGTATAAATAACCGTCTCGTGGATATGGTTTATTAATCTGAGGGCAGTACTTCTGAATGCAGGGATAGATCTTATTATCTTGACGGTATGGATTAGTGGCAAGTGGCGACTTAAGTTTGGCCCCCACAGAGGGGTAGTGCAGAAATCAGTTCTGTTTTCCAAAGAGAAATCCACACAGACCAGGAGAAAGAGAAGCGGGCTCCCGCAGCGGCTGTCTGCTGGACACGACCTGATGTGTCAGTATGTTTGGCACTATGTAACACAGAGCTGCTTTTTGGCTCAGGCTTCCTGGCCCTTTTTCTGCGCTGGCCGTGCAGTCTCCCCTCTCCTCATTAAGGCCTCTCTAAGCCAGATGCCACGGCCTTCATTCATTTTTAATCACTGTGGCCCAAAGTCATTATATCTGACTGCTGACTGACTTTTCGGAAAGCCTCCCTCCTCACCCACACATTGAATATTATTTGTTTTGCCAGCTGTGTTGCGATATTTTAGCCGGGGGTATAATCAAGATCCATTCTCAATGGCATACACATTGTGATGTGAATGAATGGCAAGACTATTTTTGTGTGTTCACTAGCGAAACATAAGGGAGCTCATGAGAGGTGCTTTACACTTTATTCATGTACAAATATACCGCAAAAATATATAACAAATGTAAATATATACAAATATGGAATTACTAGTTTGGGTATGTCTAGTGACCATAATAATCAGGTGTGTGTGTGCCAGGAGTAGCCACATGTTGGACAGGAATAACGCCTGTGAAAACATTTCCATTCCAGTTCAGAAGTAATAACTGTATGTCTGAAACAAAAGCGGCAGCCATTCTTTGTGTGTGAATCCTTTCAGGACGACAAAGGAATTTGAATCCCACATCCAATCTAGTAATTCTGTATCTATGGAACAATGCTTATTGAATCTCTGATGAGCCCCTCACCTTGCAGGGAGAGGTCTGCAGCCGTGCATGAGACAATAGGAGAATATAGAGCTTTGTTTGCCGCTGGGATTCTGTTGCTATGACAACCTTATACTGCACCTTAGATAATTGGACAATGCATCTTGCCATTTTTAAGGCGACATGCTGTGAAGGAGCAAGGAGCAAGGTGAGGGGAGCAAAACTCCAAAATTAAATTCTCTTGCATATCAAAGTGTGTGTATGTGTAAACAAGATTACAAAATCGGTACTACCACACACACACAATTAGTTTTACAAGAGGGTCCTCCAGTAACTGAGCAATGTGGTCATAATAAATATATTTTAAAGGTAGCTCATTTACAATGCATGAAAGTAACTAATAGATGTTAACACCGCTAGCCACCTACCCTCACAGACTGAAGAGCCACCTCTTCAGCCTGCACCTCTTCTGATGCAACTCCCCCCCAACTCACCCCAGTATGATCTTTCATTTCTATCCCTTAAGTGTAATTTTATATCTGGAGGTTTAGCCGCAGGGTGTAACATATCTTTGTGTTTGTAATGGTGAGGTCCAGCTGTCGGTATATTGCATTGCGCTTACGTGTTGAAGTGGCTCTTGTGGTCTCAGCATTGAATTTGACGCATGTTCGCATCAAATTTGATACTGTCCTGTTTGATACTTTGTTAAAGGCACTCTGTTCTCGCACCCTGGATAAGTCATCTACTAAATTATGATAATGTAATGTACTGTAATATCTTTGTCAGAGAGACTTTTGGTGTATTTTTGGAAATAGAACTTTGCAGTTTTAAAGTAGACTCTGAGGACAATCCTATTCCTTCCACCAATGTGAGGTATTCACTACGCTGTAGGTAATGCCTATCAAAACCAAAAAAAGTAAAAAGAAAAACACTGCTCTTAAGCCATTTTGAAGTAGAAGTAAAGTTTTTGCCTTTCTCTGAAGATGGATCCTGTTTGATTTGAAGCCGTATAGAAGTGAAAATAACAAAGCCACTGCCACAGAGAATTAAGTGTGAGTTATCTTTCGCTCGGTATGACTGTACCCACCTTCAGTTAGCTGAACTGAGGCCATATATCACCCTCTACATCAGAAGACAAACTGAAAGCAGAGGTACTTTTTTCATCACTTGCTGAACATTGCACTTAGACCATCACACCTTCAGTTAGAAATAAAAATCTAACGAAAAGAAACTGTGTCTGAACTTTCCTATTGAAAGTTAACATCAAACTGCTTTGTGCTTTGATGAAATTGCCACGCCATTACACTTCAGAGTAATTGCTTTGTTTTATCCTGAGAACACAAATGTACACTAAATAGAAGACAGCGTGTGAACAGTAGGAAGAGATTAATTTCTATCAGATCAGAATTGCTTATTTTGGTTCCAGTATTGTTCCACTACTTGACTGACACAACTCGCCTATTTTTAAAGGAAAATATTTACACAGTATAAAACCCAGCCAGCAGTATCCAGCGACCTAGTGGACTGTCACTGACTGAGATGGATTGAGACAAATATAGCACTACGCTGCGCTTGGTATTTTCAGCCATGGCATTTACCATGGCCAAATCCAGGTGGAGATTTTTTTTTTTTTTTGCGGTCAGGTTGATGCTGTTTATTGCAATATGGGCTCTAATTGGGCTGTCCGAGGAGACGAGGGGGAAAACCTAACAAGCCATTTACTCCTGCCACATTCCATTTACGATCTCCAGCGTTACGGCGGGACTCGTCAGCCAGTGCTTCGGCCCATATGGGCACGGATGACTCCCCCCGAAATGAAAATACGGCAAGGCATTGCTGCTCGGCAGGAAAACACCGAAGGAGACAGAGCTGTGGACGTCACTAATTAAAACAGACAGTGCGGGAGCCACTGGACTGCGTTCAAGAAGATTTCTCTGAGACTAAAATCCATTCAGAATGAAGCAATATTTGATATTTTAGGGCAGTCATAATTCTGAGCAAAGATGTACATATTTCCTGAGTGCTCTGCCTGAACCGCTGACTTGCCTCCGTTTGGCGTTCGTGTCCAGACTCGGTAAGACCAGGGCTGCCAACTGTCATCCTCGGGAAAAAAAAAGAGGAAAATCTAGCAGGTTTTATAGGTCACTCTAAATCAGGCTTATTCTATTTGCACAGAATAAATCCTCCATAAACTTAATTCCCCTCCTCTCCTCCTTCAGAGCCCTGTTCCCATCTATTGGAGTGGAGCTAGCACACATGACATAAGTTATTCTGTGAGGGCCAGCCTGCAGTTTGGTGACCACAATATCACATTCGCCTGAGCTCAGATGAAATGCAACGCAGTTTATATTTAATGTGACTGCCTCTCTGATAAGCCAGAATCACTGCAATAACCACCAGACCTGACTTAAGAAAATACAGAATGTTTCACAATAGAAAGAAAACACACAAAGAGGCCAACAATATTAAAACAGGCACACAGTCCTTTTAAGAGAAGTTTTCAAGGTTTCATTCAGCACACTTGCACCTTAAAACCACTTGATATCTCTCACCTGCAGACAACACAAGACCAGCGCAACAAAGCTGCCTTTGAAACGGCACTGATCAATGCCGCGCTCTCTTTTATGCCTCCAGGCACATTCTCACTTTTAGTTCCATGCAGATTTTTATAAACTTGTTAAACATTCAATTTCAGACCCTATGCTCTGTGCTTGGTGGCAGCTTTATTTTTTTTTTAGTTACATTCTGACATCAAGTACTTACCACAACACTAAGGCTAAGCTACTTTTACAGAAGTAACAAAAGCACTCCATTAATGAATGAATCATTCAACAAGACTGGAAGTCAGTATATCATCAACTGTCATAATTCCGCATGGGGAGAGGGGAGTATTAATCTGTCCCTATCCACAGTCTTCATTGTCCTTCTGTTTTTATTTTTTAAGCATACGCATAAGCGGCTTAACGTTTCAGTGTCTGCCGACAAAATGCGCCAAGCGTGCAGGAACTTGCTGCGACTCTGCAACTGGCAGATCGCTCTCTAACATCAACTCTAACATTTACAGTGTTGCCTTTTAAATGAACCTCTAAGGTTCAACCATATTACATTTAACACATGGGGGGTTATCTTCTCTAGCAGCAGAATGTAAGAACAAATTTATTCAGTACATGACATTATTGGCATCTAGCAGACACTCTTATCCAGAGCAACTTGAAAGGTTACAATTTTTACATGATTCATCCATTTATACAGCTGGATAGTTACTGAGGAAATTCTGGGTTAAGTACCTTGCCCAAGAGTACAGCAGCGGTGCCCCAGTGGGGAATCGAACCAGCAACCTTTCGACCTCAAGCCCTGCTCCTTCCCACTATGCTACACTGCTGCCCGGACATCACTCATGTGCGTGAGCCAAATGGCTGTAGGGTGCTTCCTTTTACTGCTTATCAAAGGGAAAAAAGAGGAGTTCAATTAAAGGTCCAAGACTGAACCATACTCCTAACAGCCCAATGCATTACAGATCACCCAACCGTGCCCAGACAGAGTACTCCTGGCTCAAACAGCCCACAAACACCAGCTTGGAACAATGCAGAACCTACAAGCTCCCAATTTAAAAGCCTTGACTGCTACATCTAAACCGATACATCAAATTAGAATGTTATCAGGCCCTGAACAGAAATTATACCCCTGGCACAACATCTTGTTGGAGCAAAGGATACCAGACAAAGTCAGACCTTAATGAGGTCCATAGCCTCACCATTGAAGCAGGACACTCTAAAGAGCTGGCTGACCAGGCACAATAGGCTATGCAGACATTATCTAACGAAATAAGCTGAGACAGAGGGACACTTTTTCCTGTCCTGCTCTAAATATGATGAGATAAAAGACATATAAATTGCCGAATTCACATGGCTGGTGATGCAATTTCCACTGTCGCCAGACCATGAGGAATCCTGATAGAAGAGGAGACTGAAATGACAAAGCTCACAGCACAGCCCGTACCTGTCTGTCACAACATGGGGGACAGTGTGTAGACCTCCTTAAGACAGAAACTTATGAATTATAAATGCATACATATTAGCCTACTGTCAACATAATTTGGGAACGGAGAATGTTATATTGTTCTTGCTATCTTTTCTTTTTGTTTTTTTACTTTTTAATTGAGTTCCTTTTCATTTCATTTTCATTTACTTTTAACATCATAAACTTTTGTTGGCTTTTGTTTCTTTCCATTTTCGATGTTCTGTAAAAAGGGAAAAGGACTGTTTTTTTATGTTTATATCCTAAAATTCTGTCATGCTAATGAATTCAGATAATGAATCCGTGTTTGAAGACAGCATAAAAGATAGGTAAAGAGAGAGAAGACGAGAGCGAGAGAAAAGAACGAGAGATATAGCGAGGGAAAGAGAGAAAAACATGCCAAGCAAACAGGGAGGGTGAAAGGCACAGAGAGAAGGATCTTAAGAAATAAAGACAGTGAGTGCACAAAAGGTGAGGAAAGAGAGAGGCAAGAGCATGACAAAGAGAGACAGTGTAAAAGAGAGAGAGAGACAGAGAATCAGTGTAAAAGAGAGAGAGAAGCAGAGAATCAGTGTAAAAGAGAGAGAGACAGAGAATCAGTGCAAAAGAGAGAGAGACAGAGAATCAGTGTAAAAGAGAGAAAGACAGAGAATCAGTGTAAAAGAGAGAAAGAGGCAGAGAATCAGTGTAAAAGAGAGAGAGACAGAGAAACAGTGTGTGAGAGAGAGACAGAATTAGTGTAAAAGAGAGAGACAGAATCAGTGTGAAAGAGAGAGAGAGAATCAGTGTAAAAGAGAGAGAGAGACAGAGAATCAGTATAAAAGAGAGAGAGGCAGAGAATCAGTGTAAAAGAGAGAGAGGCAGAGAATCAGTGTAAGAAAGAGAGAGGCATAGAATCAGTGTAAAAGAGAGAGAGACAGAGAATCAGTGTAAAAGAGAGAGAGGCAGAGAAAGAGAGGGAGAGTAAAAGAGAGACAGAGAAAGAGGCAGAGCGAAAGAAAAACAGAGAGAGAGTGAAGGAGAGCGAGAGATAGAAAGGCTAGGAGAGTGAAAGAGAGAGAGGCAGAGAAAGAGAGGGAGAATGAAAGAGAGAGAGGCAGAGAAACAGTTGAGGCAGTTGAGCTGAAAGCTGGTGAGCTGCTCATTTGCCTGTTTGAATCACCTCTGTTTGCTATGGGTGTTTGCACTGCCTCTGCCTGCTCTATGCTTCCCATTTTAGGACACTTAGTCTTCCTTCTACCCACTACAGATGCACTTTGACAGATGCGTTTTGCCAAATTCTCTCCTGGAAAACTACCCCCGATGACCTTCCTCGGTAAAAATCTTTTACTACCCTACACTCTTTTATTTCTCCCGTGATATATTTTTATAAACCCAATGTTTTCATTGGCTTGACTAAATGTTGATCAACTCAGACAAGGTTTCAAGGGGAAGGCCATTGCCAGCATCAATTTATATATTCATTTCTGATCACTTAACATATCAGACTTCATCTGCAAAATGAGGTGAATCAAGGGTTTGGGCTAACCACAGCCAGATTTGTTCCTCATATCAACAGATTTATTAAATATTATATAGGTGTTATTATCATTATAGCTGTGGTACTGTTTTTGTTCTCATTCTCATCTACCATCACTCACCTCTTCACCGTTATTGAAGTTCCAAAGGAAGATGTGGAGGAGAATTTACAGACAATCCCTACACAATTAACCAAAAACTAGACAAAGTGGTTCTGTCCACAACTAAACCACACTTACCACTTCCCTTTCTGTGTCAGCTGTTCATGGCATCCCTCCTCCACCCCATCTCCCCCCTTTCTTTTCCCTGTTTATGATGGCCACGGGGTGGGGGGGTTAACAACCTTGGCCCACAGCCAAGTGCGATACCTTCCTCAGACTCCAAGCCAAATAAATACTGCTACAACCACATCAAACACAGCTTTCATGCTCTTGTCATACTGAAATTCATATCTACTGAATTCTTATTACTGCTATTACATATATGGAATTACATGGCTGTTCGTGCCTTCTTTAGAGTTTTATAAAATACAGTTTTACTGGATGTACTTAGGTAGTTTTCCGTGATTGACAAGGAATGATATGTATTATTAAAGGCACCCCATACCGCTGAAGTGTACACACTGTCAGCTGTGCTATTCAGCTGTGCTGTACTGCATCCATAGTAATGGTTATACTTAAAACAGTACATGTATAGTCAGATCTGTTGTCCAGCTAAAGTAATGGATTCACTGGGTATCAACCACTATATTAAAAACCACTGAATTTATCATGTGCAATGTTTCAAAAATACATGTAACGGAAACATGTTTAAATGATGTATTAAAATGCTGACTGGTTGACATGGAAGAAGAAGATCAGACAAATGCAAGCAAGGACCCGCTGTAGCATATAGAGATGACAGAGAACAGACCCAGCTGAGGGCTCCACTTTCACTGTGACACTGTGTGTGTGAGACACTGTGACGCTGTGACTCAGTGACGTCGTGACTCTGACTCTGTGATGCTGTGACGCTGTGACTCTGTGACTCTGTGACGTTGTGACTCTGGCTCTGTGACTCTGTGACTCTGGCTCTGTAACTCTGACTCTGTGACTCCTGCGTTTTAGGTTTCATGTCCTCCGTGTTTCACATCTGAATGCATTTGCACTGTGAGCCACTCATCCCCAGCTATGTCCCTGTCATCATCTGTGTTCATGAGAGCGGCTCTTCTGCGCTCGCTGTATAGGGAACCGCGCTCTCTCGGGAGCACATAGGTAACGTGGGCAGGAAAAATAAAACGAGTCCTGTCTGTGTACTGTCTGTGCTTCATGTGAATACTATCTGTGCCTCTCTAGCTCATGTGAGGCCTGTGATTTTTAATTTCATTAAAAAAAACACATTTCATGAGAATAATTCAGTAAAAACTGTCTGAAATGACATGGGAAACATCTGACATCACTGTGTGTTTGAATATCAGACAAATAAGTGATCATTTTAGGTTAAAGGAAATTGTGATATTATTATGAAATTGGACACATCTGTAAGATGCTCATTTATGCTTCACCAAAGGCACAAGAAAGGAGCTTCTTGTGTCCATTCCTCCAAATGCCAGGACATGAAACAGAAATTCAGAAAGAGATAGTTGTGTAACTGTAATCATTGAGCAGGGCCATCACTGAAGCGCAATCAAATCCTAATGTCACACTGGATTGCGGGGGAGCTTTTGTTAATTAAGCAAAATGGAACTTTTGTTAAAGTCTGTCTGATGTTTGCTCTTATAACAGTAAGATGTCACGAAACATCCGATCTGACATTTCCTAATAAAGATGGTAAAATCATCCCCCCCCAGGGTCCTCCACTGCAGTTGAAGGAGGCTGAAGAACATCACGCAGATGGCCATTGATTTATTTTCACTGTACAACAGGATGGCAAATCGATGACCTGTGAGCTATTCGTGTCCTCATTAAGAGTGTGTTAGACCTGTGAACTGCTGTTTACCGAGACCTGAAAAACAAAACCCAGAGGAAGGTTTACCAGCACGTGCTTCCTCTCTGGCTACCTCACACACACACTTCTCTGAAGGGGTCTCTGAAGGGAGTGCCATATGTAGATACTCCTAGTGTCTGAACCTTCAACTTCTCACCGTGCCTTTGAATAGACTCCAAGTTGGAAAGAATGCTTGGCTTGATATTTTCTTTTACTCCTTAATCTTAAGGTGTTTGGTTAGATTCCATTGTGCTGTTTTTCAGCTCCGTCAGTTCACCTCTCTTTTGTCCTATCAAAATATTAGCCTGTGAACAATTTCCCTGGTGAAACTGATGAATAAGCTTCCACAATGGTACCCCGTGGAGACTTATTTGCTTGCAAATATTGCATCCACTCTACTGAGCTGACATTAAAGTAATGCAAGGCATTTGGATTACCTCACGATTTCCATAAAATAATAATAAAAAAAACAGATGCGAGTCAGACTCATCCAAAAATCATAATGGCCTGAACTGCCAATAAAAGTCACAAAACAAATGAGTCTTTAGAGCATGTATATTACACTGTCTATGAGAGACATAATGTGTGTTTAGTTTACACATTCACATGGTTAAAGTAGAAATTAGACAAATATTCACTTTTACAATACACAATCCAAAAAACATCTCAGCTTTCTTGGAAGAACAGAGGCTTCTTGTTCATATTTATAAATAAATAGAGTGACATACAGTGTTTCCCTGAAGAGCACAGAACCCTAAAGCTAGCTGTTATTAAACCACAATGTTCAAGCTTCTGCTGTTGTAGCTGCCAGCCCTATGAACACACCTTTACTGTTATACAATGGTTGTGATATTCTCCGACCTTGCTGGTTCACCTGTCTCCACCGGTGTACAAGACATATGACACCACTGATTAAATAAAACATTCTCTCTACACAATACCACGTAATTAAGCCAAACTATAAAAGCTGTCACATCAAGCCTCTGCTGTCTCTCTGTCTTCATACAATATTCAGCCGCAGAAATGCCCCCCATGTTCATCTTTTATATATCTCAGCTACGCTGTTATATACATATGTTCTGAAGTAGGGTCCAATTCCATTAAATAAAACAACAAAAAAGAATGGGGCCTACCTTCAACAAAATACCCTTATTCAATAAAATACCTATGCGACATTTTCATTCATTGCTATATGAAGAAAAATACATATTCTGTATGTAACACTGTCCTAAGTTTGTTTTAAAGAGAGAGAAAGAGCTAGCTTCAGTCAAAACAATTATAGGAAGTCAGTGTTCAGCACACTAGAGCAGAGGACAGAAGTCAGGGTGTCCTCAAAGGAAGCTCTCATGCTGTTATGGGTGTGTACTCTCACACAGCATCCTAAATGCACCATAATGACTTTACACATGTGACCTGCTGCACATCCGAGATATCACTGACAAGCACTTGGCAAAAGCAGAATGGAAACGAAATGCATTTTCATCCGGTGCATCCTGGGTAGGCTCTCAAATCACTTCAGACACCGGTGCACATGGCAACGCTGCAGAAAGGTAAAGCGAGCGCTACGCCCGGCTCGGAGACTCACCGTCCTTGCGATGGTAGGTGATTTCCACCTTTCTCTCCTCGGAGCCCAGCAGGGCCTGGGCCACCTGCGCGATAGCGTGCCGTTTCGTGTGCTGTCCGTGGAGGAAGTCGCAGGTGCACGGCTTCTGCATGACATCTGGTCTGGAGAAACCAGTCATCTCACAAAATCCATCGTTGCAGTAGATGATTGCGCAATTCTGGACTCTAGCGTTGGCTATTATGAATTTCTTATCTGAAAAACAAAAGAGACAGATATAGTGCTTTCACCTATTTCTCTGAATGATAATAATAATAATAATAATAATAATAATAATAATAAGTGTAAACATCCCATAGGTAGTATACTTGATGACGGACAGGCTGCTTATGGTGCTTACATATTCACTTGTTTGCAATATGTGATTGCACAATTCAACAAATGAACACAGCTTTCAAATGAACAAATAGCGCCGGCATTCAAGTGTCCTGTATTCGACGAAGTTATCGGAATTGTTATACTTGCGCGTCAGCGTTATATGTGTGTACTAAACTCCTGGAGTAACTTATGGCCATTCGGTCATTGTCAGCAAATGGTGTATGCACAGTTCTGCAAGATGTGTGCGCGTCTGTATATGCCAGCACGCGTGAGAGGAACAGTATCGGAGGAGTACTGATGAACGTTGTGTAACGACAAATAACCCGTTTGCCGATTTTGTAAGTGTGTGCGTCTGTGTGTGCGCTTGTGCGTGTTTAGGCGTTTTGTAACGCACTCTGCACAATCTTAAGCCACAGCCCTGGGCACAAGTTGAGTCGAGCGTAATGATCAGCAATGACACTGTACCTTTGATTCTTGTCAGCGGTAACTGTTTACTAAACGCAGCTGCGCTTCTGAAGTATCCTATTTTTACTGCCTTATAACCTGTTCGTTCGCTCATCCGTATTAGCCAGCATGATCATGCAGACACTAACGACAATAACATTTTACAAGTACATGCAAAAGGACAGTCTGTCCTTTGTAACTAAACCCAATCACGTTCTTTGCAAGTTGCTGTACTGTGGTAAAACTCTGAGATCATTCATAAGAAAAAGATATTTCTGTTGTCACTTTTCCCACTCAACCCAAAAGCAATCGCTGCCAACATATCGCAGTGATGTAACTGCTGTTCATGCAAAATACTTACTTTGTCCCTCGAATTTCCGTATTATGATGCCCAGAAAGGTGTTTTGTGGCGCAACGTGACCTCTCCGAACAGGCATGATTGAAAATATCCTCTCAGAGTGCAAACGCGCATATGTCGTACACCTTTTTTAACTTACAAACGCTGTGGCTTCACGATCTTTCTTTTGTCACCAGTCATCCTCGACGCGCACAATCTTCCCACTTTGTATAACCCCTTCCTATTTTACGTGTGTCCGCTCGTGCCAGGGCGCATACCCCAGCCTTTGAAGAACACCTTGTAGACGAAAAAAACGGGAAAATGTCGAGTCAGGCTTTTCTTTCATTAGCATTTCAAATTGTGCCGATAATGGATACGATCTCGCCGTTTTTCCAAAGCGGTGTGGATGGTAAGAAACGGAAGACTGAATTTGATCTGCTAGGGGGAGTGACGTTACCCCTAGGGGTTTTAGCTGCCGCACAAACCTCGGCTCTGGCACCCAGGGCAAGACTCTTGCTTAGAAAAGGACAGTCTTCGGGTGCAACACATAGTTAATACGGACGACTTGCTACGCTCACAACAAAACACGTGGATGATTTTTCCACGCTGACGCTGGGCAGGATTATCCATATAGGCTACTGTAAGCGAAGGGTAGCCTTGCATTATCACGTGGACCGAATTTGTGAGAAACTGATATCTACCACTGACATGGAAAATACCACCCTTAATGCTCTACACTGTATTTCCTTGGGTTTCAGTCTATAAGAAATGAAATTTACGAACACCCACTGTGTTTTCTAAACTCCAAACAGGATTCGCTTTAGCCTCCTGTTAAGTGACTTGTCCATGGTGCTGAAGTAACTCCGAATCGATAAAACCACGCCAACACCACGGTTGTCTATAGGTTGTCCAACTTAGTTTAAACAAAGAAAGAACGAAACAAAACCGGCGAATTCTGGACTGATTTTACATGGAGCATATGAAACCGATTTAAACTGAAATTAAGCCGTTTAAGCCGAACGTGTCTGATATGCAGCTCACTTAGTTTAACTACACAGCAGAACAGCATTCAAGCTGAGCAAAGCATAAATATGCGCAGAATCAAAAGCCCTTCATACTCTGTTGGAACATCTGTCTCTGTGTATCTCCAAGAGTTCACCATCCATCTGTTCCTTTGAAAGGGAGAAACTGAGATTCAAAAAGCTAAAAAGACAAAGACATAAACGTAAACATGAAGTCTCAGGAGGAGATTTATGAATTTTTAAATTTGTCCACAACAAACTTCATTTCAGTGTAAAGCGTGGCAGGCGTGTGATAGCCTTCGTTGCTGTGCGTAAATCTGGCACAAGATCTATCGCTTGCGTCATGCTCATTTCAAACAGTGTGCCCTAAAATGAATCCAGTCACCCGGATAAATCCGTGGTTAATGTCTTGCTGGTGCATTAACCTTTGCTAATTAGCTTTCGATTGAATATATAAACCCCTTAAAGGAGATTTAAAACATGAAATAATACTTCATTAAGAACGTGTCATTTGCTTTACATTTAAGAGCTAATCGTGTGCAAGTAATTAATCTGTAATAATGCCTCACATTTCCGACTATTTCATTACAAACCACGCAAAAGATACTGAATTGCGTAAACATACTTTACACACCTAATCTGTTTTGTAAGATGGTGGAGGTGTAACTATGACGGAATGTATATAATGATAAATTTAGTTTCAGATTGCTGTGTCACACAAGAGTAATAAAACTAATCTAAACCTACCAATAACAAGTGGCAAACCTAAGAAAGCAATACGTGCTAAACAGAGTAGTGTCATATGAACACTGACAGTTGTTAGGTCTTCCATAACGTATTTGATTGACAATAATAATTGTATTATTTTAGAAGTCTAACAACACCTTTGTAATTTTGACAATTAATTGCTCACGATGGCAATAAACTCCAGAAGACCACGGAAAGAATTTCCTATATTAAACGTATGAATGAAACAGCCTATATGTCATTAGCCATGGTCTCACTTGTGATTAAACAAAAAAAAATATCCAAAATGTTATATAACTTGTTTTAATCAAATAAAAATGACTTGAATGACAATAACATGGCTGGGGTATGTATGCATATATTTATGTACTGTACATATTGATATGCTTTATGCATATGTGCTTTTACCCACCTAATAAAACATTTTTCTATAATAATAGCTTTAATGCTTACTGATTACTGTACCACAGTGAGGTGAGTGCCCATTGGAGGATAGACACTACTCCACTGATGTCATTTGAACCTGACCAATAGAGGGGTACCTGAGAGCAGAGGGAGAGGGAAACCTGGGCCTGTATTCAGTCTATGCTCAGGAAGAGTGCAATGCCAACTAAGATGCTTAGGAGTCCATATTTGTTTTATACATACAATAATTGGACCTACTGTTCAGTATATGAACATTGCTTTGAGTAGTCAAACAAAAAAACTTTCCAAATAAACACTTGTGCAGTGCAAATGTTTCCCATTTCATATTTGAATCTGCACCAACACCAACATGACTCACGGCTCTCTCCATCAAGACTTATGAGGAAAACGTGATAAATTATGGAAAATTAATGAGCAATCAAATAAGGTACAAATACAGTACAAATGTTCCATCAATATGCTGTGAACACAGTGTCAAACACTGACAAATAAGGCAGCTAGAGTCGGAGGACACTCCAGTGACTTTAAACACAGGGTGCTTGAGAGTGCAGTACTGAGACACAAAGAAAAAACATAAAACATGAATATGAACAAAGCCACAGGAAAACGAATCACACAAAACATTAAACCCCACTGTCATTAGTCATTTACTCTGAGTACCAAATGCAAGTGTCACAAGATGTGGGCTGCCCTAAAATTTCCCCCCTCCCCCGCCACTGGACAGTCCACTCCAGCCCACCATACAGTCAGACAAGGTGGGTAAGAGTAAATAATAACAAAACGTTACACACTGATCACTCGAGCTAGTGGTCTTGATCCCCCCCACCCTCCCCCCACCTCGAATCCACCCATCTTGAATGCACCCTCTGCAGGTGAAACTGCAGCTCATTTCCACCCAACACACGCACACAGCATCTATCCCTCACGGTAAAGGCAAACCACCTCTGTTGGAGGCCCCGCTGCCTTTGGGCATGGGGAGAAATACATTTTCAAAGTTGCCTTTTCAATATAAAAAAAATGGTTTCATATTTGATTAGCATCTGCGTGAGCCTTTCAGATGTTCATATTTCAAAATAACTCTACTGAAGTTATTTCACGAATTTATTTTTTTTCCTTTTAACGATTCTGAATAACAGCACACACAGCTGTCACAGAGGATTGTGAAAATAGCGTCATTTGATCTAATTTCATGAATCCTCCCTCGGACTGAGTGAGGCAGTGAGTGAGGGAGGGAGAGAGGGTCAGGAGCCCCTCAGCTGTACAGTAGCCATGGGAGGAAACACATTGTGTGTAAATTAGACAGGCGTGCCTAAGCAACAGTTAGATTCACTCTTGAGAATTTGGGATTATTGGGAAGCAGATTCACATAGGAAGAGGATAAACGCAGACCAATCTTCTGTACATGACTTTCAGTCATATTCACCAAAACATATTCCTTCATAGCCTTCATAGCCTTCATTGCATCTTGTGTGCATACATCTTTTTCATGATTGTACAGGTTGATGTATAAAGCCTTGATAGGTTGAGTATTTTGAGGTTAAACTGGATTTAACTAGCATACATCTTTGGTAACTCTTACCCCTGTTACATCCTTTTTTGTGAGACAGGCTCCTCTTCTCTCATCCCTCTATTTGTATGTATGTCAGCTGATTGCAGTTATCCTGCATAGTACCTGTCTGAACTGTAAAATACATCGTTCAAATATTTTGTTTATGGAACTGAACCTATTGCAGATTAAATCAACCTACCAGTGGAGATTACCAAAACAAAAAAAAAAAAACCTCAGACTGACAGCACACACCGATAACAACCTTTCCACATCCAGTTTAATATCCATTTAATACATACATTAAACTCTGCTTGATCAACTGTGGAATAATTTTGGTCCCGTCTTCATGAGTTCAGTAATTATACAGCCTTTCCTAAGACCGCATGACTGCGGCTTGCAGCCCGCAGTCTGACAGCCAGTGATATAAGGAGAGCATTCATCACTGGTTGTCTTTAAACATGGCTGACATTTATTTTAACAGCCGCAGTCTCACACTGACAGACATTGAAACAGACATAATAAATCTTAACTGCATGGCGTACAGTACAAATTGCACTCCGATCTCCAATCACTCCGCTGTTTATTTCAATATCAGTCATTCACAGACAGCAAATAAATGTCAGTTGGTTTGCATTTATTTTTACAGATAAAGTTACAGCATGACAGATATTGAAAAAGACAGTTCTTTGTGTGTGTTTGTGTGTGTGTGTGTATATATATATATATATATATATATATTTGTGTAGACAAAAGTAATTGACCACACCTGTTTTTCAGGGTATGGGCTAGGCCCCTTATCTCCAATGAAGGGCAATCTTAATGTTTCAGCATACCAAGACATTTTGGACAATGCTATGCTTCCAACTTTGTGGCAACAGTTTGGGGAAGGCCCTTTTCTATTCCAACATGACTGTGCCCCAGTGCACAAAGCAAGGACTATACAGACATGGTTTGATGAGTTCAGTGTGGAAGAACTTGACTGGGGTATCCAGCTCACAGATTGACGGGGTGCCTTTCATCTATGAATGGATACTGAAGGGGGTGTACACTACACTGAACCAATCTGAGTGTAATGGGATGGCTAGGGCAGTAGTGTGTGTGTGTGTGAGTGTGCGTGCACATTTGCATGTCTGCAGACATATTTTCGTAATGCTTGTGCAGTTACAGTATGTGAAGTTAAGAGAGGCTGATGTCAGGTTTCACCTCATTGAAAGTATACATTTCAATACCGGGCTAAGCTAAATATATTCATTCACTAGATTCAGCCAAATAATCGCCTGACCTCCACTGAGCAGCTTCCATTGAGGAACCTTGGTCACTGACAGCTTGATGGGAGATGGCTGTGCAGGAATAAGATTAGACCATTTCCATTCAGCTGAGAAGTGACAGCCATGCAAGCTCAGCAGGCTAATCTTAATCTTTTGGAATGGATCTGTTGTAGATGTTTTCAGTGAATGAAGGGGCTTGATATTCGATCAAACAAAGCCCTCTTAACCCCGGGGTATTTTATTGATTCAAGTCAATACATAAATAATGCATAGATAAAACGTTATTACACTGGATTAGAATGCTGTAGACTTTGTATCCAGAGTACAGCAGTTTTTTGCAGGTCTTCCATCTTTGGGTTTGACGAAAGGGTCAAGGTGTGGGTACCGATAAATTGAATACATTCATATATTTAACTTATCTGGCAGATTAATGCATTCATTCCCTATTAAGCAAAAGATGAATATTGTTTCATATTTAGGGGATTCTACTTGACTGTATATATTATCATATAATCTCATGTCGCCCTGCTTTTGCCCATTCATATTTACCTCAATCCGTCGGTATCTGGAGCAATTTAAAGACCAAAGCCAGGAGGCGGCCTGTAATCCCTGTCTCCCGGCAGGAGCTTGCCTCTCTCTCCTCTGCAGGGACCTCCTGTTTCTCCCGCACTGCCTCCATGATCAGGGCCTCCCTCTGCTGTTGTGTCGCCCGGAGCACAGGAGAAAGCTTACTCCTTTCCCATAAACCTCCCGCCCATTACTGGCCTATCCCTGGACTAATCCTGAGGCACATCCCACAAAGTGCTGTGCTTACCCCAGATCCCACAAATGCTAAACCATCTGCCCCAATGACAGGAAAAAACAACACTGCTTACAGTGCCTGAGGTAAACGCCGCTGCTTCCTATTATCATATATTTACATTGTTAACCAGGGCAAATTACATTTCATACACATTTACATTTTTCCATTTCCATTTAGCTTGGTGTTTATTGAAGCAATTCAGGGTAGACACCCAGGGGTGCAAAAAACAGCATGCATCCACAGATTTGAACCCACAACCTAATGGTTACACCCCCTCCCCTGCCCCCCCCAGCACCCAACATCATAATGCTGTTTGGTTTTGAACAATTCCCCATCTACCTGGAAATATCTGGGTATTTCTTTTCTTGGGGGGGGGGGGGGGGGGCATTTGACAAGGAATCACCAACCTTGTACAGAATAAACAAGTTCTCTCCTGTTTTCTTATCCTGGTGGAAAACAGCAGGACCGCTGAGCCAGCCGCCGGTGAAGAGGGGAAGTACCACAGGAGTGTAAGTGCTGGCGGACAGGCCTCGGCTCTCCCCGTTTAAAAACTCCCCGTCTGTCCCGGGTGCCTGTTGTGAGACCAAGCACAAAGCCCTCCTTACATTTTCCATTCGTCCGCCAGCGATAAGCGCCTCGCCATCCATCTCTAGTGTTTCTATCTTTAGGCAGCTGGGGGGGACGTGGCGTGTTGTGGGAACAGCGTGCATGGGGGGGGGGGGGGGGGGGGGGGCATACGCAGCAGGGCGATAGTCTACCCTGTCACCCGCAGATAGGGCACCGCACCTCGAACCCGCGCGCACGAACCCGCCGCCTTTGTCTTCTGTCACTGTCCCCGTCTGACTTAACCAGCTGCGACAGGTTGGCTCATCGCATCGGGATGTGTCATCCCCAGGTATGTCAGACAAAATCATTCTTTCTGTTTTGCTGTTTATTTTCATCTGCTGGTGCATAGCACGTGCGGGGAACCGCCCCCCCATAATGTTCCACAATGTTCCCCACCTCCCTGGGACAAGTGCATCCGTGCACAGAGCACTGCTGGGGTGAAAACATATGTAAGCACTTCAGTTGCTTGCTGATAACACATTAAACTCAGTTTGGATTAATCTGTGCTCAAATTAATTGATCTCTGCTCTTGGTAAATTAATTATCAGACAGAGGAGATATCTCAGGTACATGGTGGCATGCTAATAAGATGTAGTGCCTGAAAATACTAGGTGAGAAAATAAAGAGCATTTCAAATAGAAAAGCCCAAGGGACAAAGACACTTACCGGCTTTTTATTCTTCCTTTATTGTCTTTTAATCTGGGGTTAAAAAAGAGGCCGTGTGTAGATCTGAAATCCACTTCTAAAACCTTTCATCATCTGAAACCAGCCTTGTGCTGAAATATTTTTCCATCCACCAGATGAACTAGCAGAAAAAGTAAATTTTTGCAAGATTAATTGAAATGGCTTTTTCAGATCACAACAAAACATTATGGATGAGTATTCACCCTGGAGGAAGGCCCAGATGCACCTTCCACTGCATCCCTAATCCCTGACTTCAGATTCACCTTTTTCCATTATAAATAATGTATTTCTCTTACCAGGGTAATGTCTAAAGTCCCCCAAACCCTTTCCATTTCCACAGACTCTCGCACATCATGCATCTGTGAGCCCCCCAAAAATCAAATCCATTTATAAATGAGAAACTGAGATCTTTTTTTAAATGCAGGCTGCCGATGCCAGATGACGTGTATGTGTGAATCGAGAACATGTGAAGGAGGAATCCTTTTTGTGCCATGCACCATGCATGTAGAGCAATGAAACTGTGTTTATGACCCCGTGAATCATCTCAGAACATGGTTGGCGGGGCAATCTCCTCACAAGCCCACAGCACACCGGGTTTGAGTGCCTGTTAGCAACGCTCACGCGGAATTAATTCACTGCTTGGGAGGCACTGAGCTTCATGGTAAACTGATGAATAAGCGCATTCGAACCAGCAAGAATCAAATCAAACATGCCGCCTATCCACTAGCTATTTGCACAGAGCCTCGGGGCGCTGCCTATAATGTACGCTGTGTCTATTTACGGAAACCCACCAGGCTAAACAGCCAGCATTATACATTCGCGCTCTCCTCAGGGCTGGTGGGAGGGAGAGCGGGCGAAAGATGATGATAAAATGTTTAATGAATCCCGCACGCGATAAAGCCTTGACTTATCTCAGTCTATGAACCCGATTAAATCCGATACGTAGTGGTGAGGCATCAATCAAGGGAGCCTAACCGGCTGTCTTTTTGAGGGAGGCAGCTGAGGCTTGCGGTAAGAAAATGTGGATTACAGCTCTGACTGCCAGATTCCTCCTGAGAAGTTTCTGAGAGCCAGTTCATTACGCGCTGTTGTCAAACCACGGGCAGCACTCAATGGACTGATTACCTCATTCCTGCTCCAGCCAGCCACTGTGATCCCAGGTAACCATAGAAACCGCCCTGTCCCTCTGGTCCCTCTCCCTGCTTTTTTCCCCTCCTCAACGTGAAAAGCTTTCCCCGAGTTTAATATCCCATCTCTGCCCGTCCCATTAGGCGGGCTCGGGGGCCTGGCCTGGCTCCACGCCGGTCCGCGGCTGGCTATCAAACAGCCGCGTTTCGGGACCTGATTAGATTATCGGTGCCGCTGTTGTCTGTTGGCGGAGACCCCTTATCGATAGCCGACGAGACTGAGATTTAGGCCGGGCTAATGCGGCGTAATGATATCCCACATGCAATGTAAGCACAGGCAATCCGTCCTGTGGGAACATCTGTCTGTCTGAAGTGCGTGCAAAGCAGACGCTGCCAGACCTGAGCTGGATTGCTTTTTTATTGAACCCTGCGAGCGGAGGCCTGCCAAACAGTCACCGTGTTGCTGTTAGGCACAAAGCACGCCAGGGACCGCCCTCCCGGGGAAACTGTGTGGACAACACAACCCTCCAGAGAGAACAGGCAGCGCACTTTTTCCATGAATGACTTTGCTGCACCTACTGGGTCTCCCGTGTTACTGTGCTCAGCGACTGTAGCCGAGAAGCTGTCCAGTAGGCTTGTTAACTTGTACACCCGCATACAGTAGCAGAACGCCATTGGTTCATTGGTGACTACATTATAACAGGGATAAGCCACAATGAGATCAGAGTTCAGTTTCATATGTTTTCTTTATTTAACTAAAATGAGCGAAAAATAAAAAAAACAATGATGCAAATATAGCATTTAAAGTTTTTTTAATGTTTCGACAGTATAAGTAGACAGAGTAATCTTTGAACAGAAAAACTTGTACTTAATTTCATCTGCATATATGACATAAATCAGGATCCAGCAATGAAAATGATATTAACCCGGCTTTTGGTGGTTATTAAAGCAGGGGAAGTACCTTACACCAGGGACTATAACTGATGTCCATTATGGAAAATTATTACCTCACAGTTATTAAATGTACATGCAGTTTTCATTTGACTGTGCAGCCTAAATGATATTGATGTATGCGCTACATTTTTATTACTTTGCAATGGCCATTAGTATTCCATGGTGTATCCCAGCTTGGCGTTGGGAGTTTGGTGAGGGACTCAGACCTGGTACTGAAGCCAGTGTTGATTGGACACGGACACATAGTTACGTGATAGCTGCTGCTGATGACACAGGAATTCAGCTTGTGACATGTCAGTGGACAGCCTCACCTGACACTATTCAGAGCTTTCACAGAGATGCTGCACACACTACACACACACACACACAAACATATATAATTAAGTACATATATGTTTGTTTTGATGCAATTCTGTTACACTACACAGAGGGAAGATTATGTAAATATATCTCACTGGTATTACAGGTGTTCCATGAATAACTGCTCACAAGTCAGGGGGGATTTCTGAACAACCTCTTTTTGCCCCAAATTTTAATCAGTTTTGTATGAACTGCTACATCAAGTGCTCTCTGAGGATAAAACACTATGTGTGAACTACAGTGTATATAGACCAGGCCCCCTTTAAGATGGAGCAATGCACTAGAACAGCACTATACACTTTACGACACAGATTCCTGTATGCACATTTTATCAATTATTTACGCAATTATAAGAGAGGGAAACGGGTAATGACAGGAGCAAATAAAGGAGGGGAAAGAAAGGATTTATCATTTTTATTATATCACTGCCTTTGGAAGTAAAGGGGATAACCCAGCATTTCACACCCTGAAACCTTGTTGCTTCTAAATGTATACACTCTTTATATTGTCATTATTATTATATTATTATTATTATGTTGATGGCATATTTAAATGCTGACATAGTGCAAGTCAAGTACAGTTAATTTGATATTTTTTATTGTAAAAGCTTAAATGCATAATACATCAAATAATTATTTTAGAAGGAACGACTGAACATTTTTTATTATCACTTTACAGATGTAAAGCTTGAACAGTAGTACAAAGTGCATGCTCATTTGAGTATAATAGTGTTAATAGAGCCCTCTAGTGGACCATTTTTATCTCTACACTCGAAACTGACATGTAAATGCACACCACATTGATGTTTGAACTCCTAGCATTTCACTATACCTTTGGTTGATTTCACATGATAACTGCATTCATATCCAAATGAATACATTTTACAATCCAGACTCAAGCCTGCCCCTGTCATGAGAACCCACAGGATCATAGTTTGGTCATATCTCGATCTGGAAACCCTTAGTGAAAGAACTCCTCAGAATAATGTATTAAACTCACATTACTTGCACTTATGCCTACAGGTAGTATGTGGCTGTAATAGACCCATTCCTTGCGTGGGATCATTCCTACTGTTGCCCATATCTGAACAGAATATCTGGCCAGCAGCAGTTTAGGCACAGCTGACACCAAGCTCATCCAACCATTAATAGATACAGCCATGAAACTAGTGGAAGCAAGAGAGAAAGCAAGTGAAGACTTCCTGACATTATATAGGTGTAACTGCGGCGGAAACGGACCTGGGCCTGACCCTGGCCTGAAAGTGGAGATTTAAACTTCACTGCTAACAGTTACCATCTCCTGTTGTTACCGTCTCCTGTTTACAAAATGGAGTGCAGTGATTAGCAATTAGCAATTAGCGGAGTGATTTGAGAGGGAAAAGACTTTGCCCTAGAGAGGGCTTCATAATCAGAGGACAGGGAGAAACAGACAAACCAGACAAAACAAAGGCCAGCTCCTTCTGATTCTGCCCTGAGCTTGAGGCCCCTGCAGGTGTGGAGATTATTACTTTTCATACAGCCTTGTCATGTGAATGCTGTCTAGTCAGGGGTAAAGTGGTATTGCTAATAAGGAGATAGGAGAGTGGTGAGAAGATGATATTTCTACCCAGTTCTCCAAATGTCTGTCTGATGCCTTTACGGATTTTGACATGAACCATTATGCTAATACATTTGTTCACTTATCTTTTTAACTGACATCCAGCTCTGAGGCAAATCTATGGCCAGAGATCAATCGACGTCTTTTAGCAAGGTGAAGACAGAACAGGTACATTGATGAATAAATTCTTCTCTCTCTTCCATCCTGATTATCTTTAATTATTCACACACCTAAGCAAAACTGTTTTGATTACGCAGTGAAAAGGAAATGGTGTGAGCTTTAGGTAATGATTCCTCCTGGTCTAGTCTGAGTATGCAAGCAGTGCTAATTGGAAAAATGCTGATTTATGGTGTCTTGGGTCCATTTCAATGGGTTTAGAGCAGAGCCAATGTGGCAGATATAATTTCAGTGGTGCCTGGAGCACCCAGAGAATCTGCCCTGTCCTGAGCAGACACTTGGACCTCAGGGACTGGCATAACCTGAGGCATCTGGGTAATAGGGCTCTTATCTGGACAGGCAAAAACGTCAGGAGAGATCAGCGTTGGCTTCTGTCAGGACGTCAGTGTTTCCGTCCTTGCTGTCAGTCCGAGATGCATTCAGAGGTTCTGGGAGTTAGCGCCGTGAGATGTACTGCTACTAAATCAAACGTCAGAGCCAATTGGTGTGCATATTTAACAGGAACGGCTTGTTGTAATAGCTGTACAACGCTGGCTGTGCTGGCCCAAGTCATCCGGGAGTTGATTAACGTCCTGTAAAAGGAGGAGGTGGATGCACTTGATGAAAAGATTTTGCAGTGTTCAATTCTCTCAATGGAGGCAATAGACACTACTGTTCATAATGATGTATAACAATTATAATTTTGTTACTTTAATATTTACATACAATGTCTAGTTGCGTATTTAAAATATTTGCACTGCAGGTCTTTAGGTCCAAGTCTGAAGCAGCTTTGCAGCCTCAAGTTTATGGAATCAGAATCAGAACCAGAATCATACTTTATTGGCCAAGCATGCTTCTACACATAGGGACTGGGGCCCTGTGTTATCGTAGCAAGTTATGCAGCTTCTTTGGGTTGGCATAGAGGGGACAGGTTCACACCCAGTCTATGACCAATAATGGCTATATTTACTTTGGAATCTTTGCAATTCTAATTAAGAAACAACAGATATGTTAAATCTCTTGTAGGGTGAAAGTGTGAAGTACACCCTCTTCAGCACTTTCATAATAAGAGGGAAGCCAGTGGGGAGAACATTCACCCATGTGTTAGCCAGCTTCTGCCTCACACACCTCAATGTACAGACTAAGCTGCTTTCAGACAGGAGAGGTGGCTCTAACTGGCCGGAGCACCATTTCATTAATTTCCCTGCTTGAAATCCTGCTGGCATGCTTCCAAACTGCCAGCGAGAGCAATCACGGGCCCTGCTTGGCTTCACTTGTGCTTTATGTGCTGCATGTGACCGGTCTGACAGGACAGGATGGACCTGGAAGGTGCTGAGCGTGGAGGCAGGGGGCCTGTCCCTGGCACAGGTGCGGCAGATGGATGAACCTGTGAGGGAATTCACAGGCAGAGTTTCCGGCCTCCCCTCGGAGGCCCGGTCCTCTCTCTTTCACAGGACTGTTATAACTGAAGTCCTCAGAACCTGAGCATGGGATGTAGGCTCATTCAAACCCACACACGACACCAACAAGCTACTGGTGCCTTAACTCCTGCACCACACTGCCGCCTTCTGCAGTTGAGGAATCATTTCAGTGCAAACTAGAAGAGCTTTATAACAAACACACAGTGATTTATTTAATGATTATATTACTTTATTACATTACATAGAGCAGACACTCTTATCCAGAGCTACTTATACAGGTTACAATTTGTACACGTTATCCATTTATACAGCTGGATATTTACAGAGGCAATTCCGTGTTATGTGCCTTGCCCAGGGATACAGCAGCAGTGCCCCAGTAGGGAATTGAACCAGCAACCTTTCGGTTACAAGCCCTTCACCTTACTGCTGTGTTACACTGCTGCTGTAAATTGCCAGCACAGGGATTAGCAGGTGAATGGCACAGGAGCTGGGTTAAATAAGCATTAAAGTACCAACACAATACAAGGCAGGCAAGGCAAGACTGCCGGATGATGAGAACAGGTATACACCCACTACAGAGTGTCAGACTACAGTTATAGCTCCTTCTTTATCTGAGACATTCGATGACAACCGCAGCTCAACTATTGGTCAATCTGTGAAGCAGTCCCAGGTGGACACTATTGCACTGAACACAATTTAGGATGCATCCTTGCTAGGCTTCACTGAATTGCAGCTTAATGACTGTGTTTTGGATGTGGAAAATTCAAAATATACATCAATGTGGTTAGTGTTTTACTCTAAGTCTAAACAAAGTTTTGGTGTGGATACAGTTTACTGACTGCATAACACGTGTGTTAAGATTATAAGGCATGCAAATTTACTCATCCGAGTCAAGTGGATACTTCTGCAAGCAAAGGAAATCCACTGATCAATATTTACAATACCGAAACGCAGTAAGCAAGAGATTTGTCCACGTTTGCTGTGCTGAATCCTATCTGTGCTATCTGAGAAGCTTGTCTAATTGTTTAGATGCATTCAAGATTTACAGTGCCCAAACTGACACCAAGCGGTCACCCGAAGGTCATCCAAAGAAGGGTTGAAGACAGCACAAAGAGGCCCTCACACAGACGGCTGCGTAACAGAGCTGGATGATATTAAGAGAGTGAGAGAGATCTCCACTGTCACCCACACTCTCAAGTGGACCCTTCTACTCTGTCCTCTACGGTCAGTTCTTAGACGCTGGTTTAAAGTGACTTGTGTCGGTCTTGGGTATCAAGGCCCTTTGTAAGTGCATTCAAACAGAAACAGAATACAGTACTTCTGTTCTCAAGGGCCCGGTTTGGGTTGCAATCCTGTTGTGCTTCGTACGCTTCCTCAAAAGGGTTTTTACTGTAGTAAAATACTACATAATGTTATTTTTATTATTATTATTATTATCATTAGTAGTAGTAGTAGTAGTATATACGACATTTGAATATGTGAGGTGGTAATACAGTAATGACCTGACTGTATATTGAAAGAGTGAAAATAAACATAAAACATTTTTTAATATTAAAATAAAATCATTGAACCATAATGAACAATAATGAACCATTACAAACCATAGATTATTAGAAGAGAAATTACTTGGTTAACCAGAAAGACAGATACTTCAATGCAAACAGGTTGGGAACAGTAGAAAAAAAATATAACACAAATATGCTAAATTATTGTTCGGGTGCAAGTGGGTGGGAAATGTTTCACAGTGTTTCACAGTTAGGGAGACGGAGAGGAATAAAACAGATTTCATAAACTCTAAAACCAGAGTAAAGATATGGAAGCAATAACCTAATAATAGATGTAATCTGAAGTAATGTCAATAGGAATGACAGATTCACAGTGGTAAGCAAGAACATGGACGTAGAGATAAACCGGGCATTGAGACAATGATATCGCACAGAAACAAATTACATCCTTTTCACAAATTGATCAAATTCTTCTTTTTGGTCAATATGATTATTAGAACATTCATAGCTGGCCATATTACATGGCCACTGTGATGAGTTGGAGGGAGGACTAGGCCCAGGTGATTAGGTCATTTAACATGTTGATTGTTGAGCTGAAATTTTTGAAAGGAAATATACAGGAAGGCACTGATATAGTCTGTCCTATCAAGAGAACACACTTATGTCAGCTCACTGTCGCTTGCTGTTTGAGGGGTTCTCAGCCAGTCATTTCTACAGTGGGAAAGCATTTCTGCCAGACACAGTCTGCCGATGACAGACTGCATCAGACGAGCCCCAGGACCTCACTAAAACTGAGGCATCATCATCATCATCATCATCATCCTAATTTTCCATGATCATTTTCACACTGTGAGTCCCCTTGGAATCACTGGGTGTCAAAGAAATCACTAGCTCAGCTGAGAGACAGTGGTTACACGGTCATGCAAACTAAACCCGAAGAGGGCTTTACGCTGTCTTCATAAGCACATGCCAACATAACATACTGAAAACTCACCAGCAAAGGAGAAATGTCTTCTTTCACAAAAATTATGTTGTGATTTTAAGTGTGACTCATTAACACTGAATAAATGGTATACCTATCTGAAGTGTAAAGATCATGGAAACCCCTATATTAGACAGAACACAGGTCTTTCATGTCATTTTGTATCACATTCAGAGCCTATTAGCAAAGGTGAGCTGCAAATTACACTATCAACTGAATAACAACATCACTGCAATGTGCTCTAATATATTAAATTAGACAAATATTTCTCGAAAAACAAATGCATTGGCTTTTATTTTATATAATCACCAGCTCTTCCTACCCCTTCCTCTCTGAGTATATGGGATTCCCATTTAAGAGAAATAACTGATCTAAGATAAATAACTAAATCTGAGCCAAATAAGTTCATACTCAGACATATTAACATATCTGAAATTAAAGTATATTCTACATTTCAATGGCTTTAATCTGGAAAATTTGTAGTGATATGCATGTTATGTGAAAAACTAAATAAATAACCAGCAGAGGGCAGTATTATCCATGTAATAATGCATCATTTCTTTTCTCATTGTCTAAGAGATTGAACAAACGCAATCTCATACAAGTAGTGCATTTAATCAAAAACACTATGGATTTAGCAATATAAGCGTTGTTAAATATTTTGACATACAAAGGCATTACGTGTGCTCTTGAATGGCACTAAGGACATCATATTAATCCATTAAAAGCAATAAGCTAAACTTCCAATTTATGTGTTGTGTTCATCATAACAGCCAATTATACATTTTATAATTTAAAAATGTGATAAAATGAACCTACCATATTGACCCTCTCAATTGTCTATCAGGAAACCTAGGGATGCTTTATATTTAGTGTATGTAAAGACTAAAAATAAGAACTAACAACTCGAGTCACTAACAAATAACATTTCTGTGTAATTCTAAATAGTTTTCTTGTATACCCCACAAAGATTTAATGGCACTGATGTACATTTATTATAAAAGGAAATGTTTTATTTAAAATGCATACTTTATTTAAGACTCATTTCATGCACCAGACATTCCTTTCCATTCAGCGAAATAGGAAACATATGCCATTGGTGAAGCCGAGAAATGTGAAAAAGGTTAAACCACGGTATTAAGTGCGGCTCAACCTGGCCATGCAGATCTCATTAATGCGCGCTTAGCCTTGGAAAAGACCATCTCCACACCTTTCCGGAACACCATTATCACTTCCACCTCCCTCTGACACCTCTAATGACATCCAAGGCTCAGGATACTGTTACTGGATCCCACAACCTCCAGAGTTCCCGCTCCGGCTGATCTGGGATCAGGCCTCTGCTGAACATCTGCTAGGGGACCTCCGCTGTCAGCAGGGAATCCAGTGGTCATCTGGTCAGAGCCTTGACCTTCTGAACACGATACTCTGACACAAAAGTATGCCCCTCAAGGCTGGACTGTGGGCAGACAGAGCTCAGGTTTCACTGCCAGACCGCCAGACACAAAAGGCCAGTTCCTGCCGCCCTGCGTTTGGGGACTCAGTGATGAAAGTAAACATATAAGAAGTCTATAGACTTCAATTTCTCCTCATTACATTTCTGTTTCTGTCTGTTATATTGCCCACGGTATTGAAAACCATTAAACGTTGCTTGGTTGCTCGAAGAGTCTAATCTCTCAGATGACTTCTTCCTGCAGCCTGCAGTGCTGCATGAAACATGACACATATCTTTTGCTCTCACTGAAAAGTTCTTTTATTTACCCTTGAAAACAGACCAAAGTAGTCCACGGGTACTTTCTAAAGTGCTCTGTGGAGTGACTGTTCCCTTACACACTGAAGTATATATTCCACCATGACACATATCTTTTGCTCTCACTGAAAAAGTTCTTTTATTTACCCTTGAAAACAGACCAAAGTAGTCCTCGGGTACTTTCTAAAGTGCTCTGTGGAGTGACCGTTCCCTTACACACTGAAGTATATATTCCACCATCTGGAGCATATTGTCCGGTTTGAATTGAAGAAACGCATCCCCTTGCTCTGACGTTCTCCGAGACTCGCCCTTACCGTGACCTCTTTTCGGGCCGTCTGGCGTGTATGACTCGTTACATGAACCAGCAGTGATTTGTCATGCGTAACGGAGTGCTAGATTACCATACTCAGCTGAGGGAGGAGGGCAGTGATAGAAGGGAGCCATATGTACCTCCAGCAAGAAAGAAGACAGCTCAAGAACCCTGAGAACCTTTCTCAGACCTGCCACTAGGTGGCAGTGCCTCTCAAAGAAAACCACCCTGATGGTGTCCTACACATTTTATTCTTGAATTGCGCGTCTGCTGGTAGAGACCCACAGGCAGAGACGCTCGTCAGGAAAACCTATGATCTTTATTTCCACATAATTAGCCAGAGGATAAATTAAAGCATTTTTAATGGTGGTGGTAAATGCTAATATTGTAATACCTCCTTAAAACATACCCACAGTTGTAATGGATCCTGCTGTCTTAAAGAGGGAAATGTCACCATATCTAACGTTCATATAATTTGAATTATAAATCAGAGGGACGAGGAGACTAGGTTCTAAGTTAATGAATATTTAAAGAGTGGAGTTTACAGATCAGCATATTGACAATAGAAGAATACTAATGTCCCTCTCCCTGATTCTGATAAGAGGTTAAACAGAACACTAACTGCATAATTTATTTCTATTTCATTTTTACCTTGATAATCTCTTATGTCAGTTGACTTCCCCGTATTATAATTTTAAACAAAAAAGCATGATTTCCACTGAAAAATTAATGTATTGGAAGATGCTGCATGCGAATGAGGAGACACATAGGTGCTCTGTATTTTACATTAGAATAGAGAACAGGGGATGTTCACCTCTCCACCCAACACACAGACTCAGCATACAAAGTCAGGCACACTGAGATGTATGTTTAAAATATTGATTTTTGGCATGCTCGAAAACCTTTTTTTTTTGGAATTGATACAAAAAAGAATTCAAAATAAGTCTAGTAAGTGTGTGCGTGCAAGTGCGTTTGTGTATTGTGTTTCTGAAGTAGCTGTAGTAGACGCATAATAACAATAATGACAACTATTATGATAACTAATTTTTTCTGACTGAGTAAAGTACCAGAGATATTTTCTCATAAAAAAATATCTATATAAAGAATAACATCGCATCCACTGCAGAAGGAACCGCTTGGCTATTTCTGTTTAGAATGGATGAGGAGAAACAGTTCCATTCAAGCGGTATGTGCTGTTCTCTGGAAAGGAAGAAAAAAAAACAAACATACACAGGTGAAAGTCTTGCAGCGATGGGGCGAACAGCGCGAAAATCAATACGATGTAAATTATTAAGAGCGCAGAGGAACGCAGCTCCCTCCCACAGCCAGGCGGCGTGGACGGCGGCTCTGAAGGCTGGCAGGCGGACGCCGGATCGGACTCTCCTCTTTCTAACACTCATTAGGAGCCGGGAGCTCGGGCTCCCTGTTAGCAGGGAGGCAGGGATCACAGCGGGGAAGTGATAGCCCAGGCTGCTCACATCCCGGCTCTGCCTCCTCTCAGACCCCGGCAGCCGCTCCCTGAAAGCTCATTAGTAAGTGCACTGATGCATAAGAGCCAGTCATTAGCTGCGTTTTTTTTTTTTTTTTTTTCCCCTTCTCTCTTCTCTCTCTCTCCCCCCACCCCCGGTTCATTTCTTTTTCCTGGACACTGTGTCTGACAGAGGAGACCGAGCGGCCTTGCGGGTTGGAAAAAGACAGGCAGGGTCTGCATTATGGCAGGTGGATAAGCAGAGAGAGCCAGTGGTGCTGGTGGAAGGCTTTGTGTCAATTTGGAGCAAGAGGTTCAAACGGACTTCATATATAGCCCTCCAAACTGAAAGTAAACATCAGCGCTTGACCCGGACTTTGGCTGCGCGCCTCCATTTTTCTTCCCCCGTTAGTTTTGATCTGGGGGTATTTGTCTTCGCTGCAGGCCAGATCCCCCCTAGTACCTGTTGGCTGGCCAACCTCGGACTAAAAAAGATCTCCAGCTCACTCTTCTGCTGGCCTGCTGGGTAAATAAGATCTCTGGTGTTTGCAGCATCCCAGCAGTGGGGTGAGCACCGGCTCAGAGGTCTCCAGAGGCCTGCCTCTTTCTCTTTCCCCTCTCTCTTTCTCCCTCTCTCTCTCTTTTTTCTCTCCCTTCCTCTCTGGCTCTCGTGTCCCCCCCCCCCTCTCTATTTCTCTCCCTTTCTCAGCTCAGTTCAGACACTTCACATTTTATTGGTATGGAATACAACTGTAAATATTGCCAAAGCACAGACATTTTAGTTGACATACAATATTTAGGCTAGTACAAGAATAAAACATAAACACAGAAATTAATTTCAAGGAAACACTTTCTCTAAGCCGTCACTATTCCACAGACAGTGACGGGCAGTTATGTGTATTTCTGTAAGCTTTTTTTTTTGACAGTAGTCAAATGTAGAAAATGTTGGATTGGGTTTGGGCGTTATATTTTTATATTTTGTCACAAAATGCAGCTGTCTCAACCTCCTGAAGATGACAGTATGAGCACAGCTTGTCCTTTCTGGGAAACCAGGTTTGCCTGTGTCCATCTGTCTCAATAGTGAGGTTGGGTTGTGTTCACTAAGTCTACTTATAAAGGTATTCCTACCTTTCTGATTCCAAGGTAGGGTGATCTGGCATGGTATACTATATTTTCAGGACTTAATAAAACAAAAGTTCATGTTGTACTTTTTTCTTTTTAAGTAGAATGTATTTTTCTGTTTTTGTTGTTATATGATTTGGTCTACCCAACCTACTTGTATTTTTGTATATGTTTTAGTGGAGCCATCCTGAGGCTGAATTTGGCTAATGTGGCTAGCCTGAGGAGAGATCATTCTTCTGAGATCAGTTCTTGGTATTACATGCCTTGTGATCCAGGTGGAATTGACTACCAGGGCCCAGACCCGGCAGTGCTGCCCAGGAGAGCCAGGCTGTGGGACAGGCCCTGCTCTGTGGGCTACAGTGGGACCAGACCTTAAAGAACAGACATACGATTTCTTTACCATCAGCTTATCTTTATAGGATCAACCCAGGGGCACCACACTGTTCCAACATGTTGGATAATTGATGAAAAATTTGAACAGTTTTAGATTCACTTCACTATGTTACATAATCATGCCACAAACCATTATATATTGACTTAACTATGTCAAATCCTTTTAAGAACATTGGTAAAATAATCCTCATGCAAAATTGAAAAAAAAATCTATAAAACAGGAAGACAATCATGTTACATGTTTACTTTTTCAACTAGGGTGTTCAATGTCTGAAAACCAATCAGACTTTTATTTAAGATGTTGTGTTCTTTAAGGACGTCTAGTATTCTTTTGTTTATTAATACTACAGAAAGTCTTCCACAGATTACTGTGTACACAGATGGCTTGGTAATTGTCGGGGTCAAATTCCACTTGACTCTTAAAATGGAGGTTATAAGTCTGATTCCACATGTCAGTAGTAACTCACATTCAGAACCTGGTGAACAGAACAATTGGACTTTTCACATTTGCCAGTGGTATTTCTCCATCTCACCTCCCTCAGAATTTAACTTCTTTCTCTCCCTCATAGACTGATGCATTTTAGCCAGTTTTACACATGAGCAAACCTCTATCTCTGAACTATGCTTCCAACAGTCCCTGCAGTTTTCTCCTGCTCCCTTCCACACCATTAACACTAGAGGAGGCCTATATTTCCTAATTTATTTGTAGTAATTAAGTGCAAAATTGTCCCATTAAAATTTTAAAAGCAGACGCACAAGCTGTGGGTGTTATGCTATGCTTAAATTAAGATACTTTCAGTTTTAATATTGTGTCCCTCCTATTTATGAACATATGAAACTAATTTCCACAATTTTAGAACGTAGTCGGGGGGGGAGTGTGAAATTAGAAATGAACAGAATGTAAAAAAAACATTCATCAGTAATAAACACAAATATACTGTGCAAGCCTAGGCAAGCTTAAGACATTTGATGTATCAAAACTACCTATTACTATACCCTATTCCCTGCCTATGGTGTTATCCTTGACCTCTCTGGAAGAAACAGAAAGAGACTTACTAGACATGGAGTACAGTACAATTCAATAAATACACACATTTGTTTTTTGTGGGGACAAAACACTCGTTATCCTACATCCTAGGCAGTTACTCTGATAGATATTATATCATTTCATACCCTCAGATTAGTCTGCAACATTCAAGACATGTTCAGATTAATACAACATCTGTTCATCTAGTAATTAAAGTGACAAAACATCCTATACTTGAATATGTAACATTTCAGTCTTTGAGACCTACTATTGCATTAATGCCACAAAAACCTTTCAACGGGATTTGAACATAAGAACGGTGATGACAATCAGACGGTTTCATCTCATTTTTGGTGACATCTTTTGAATACCAGATGAATGGCTTACATATTCAGCAGAATGAGAAAAGAAGATAAAAAAAAAAACATTTTAATCCTTCCCTTTAAGTCTTTTGAAAACAACCAAATATTTTCCCCTCTTTTTTGGCATGTGGAAGTCTGCACTCCTTTAAATGACACCAGCAGTGGTGCTATGTGCCAGATCTGTCAGAAAGCCCAGATTATCAACCAGTAGGATGCATGTTCAGTTCTGCTCTACTGATTAACAGCCCCTTGCAGCTGTCCTAATGACACACTGTTACTTATCGTATTCAACCATATTTCTACACTCAAAAAGAAAAAGAAAAAATTCCAATGACAGAAACCTTTGATTTAGCCTGCTTTGTGGAGCGTTCGGCAGAAACCTCGCCAAGTTAATGTGCTTTGACGTTTCGGCAGCCCAGACAGAGGGAAGTATTTGCTTTTGTAAAAGTTTACTGAAACAAATCACATCAGCTTAATGCACTCTGGCGCTGCCGGTGTGGGAAACCCTCGTGCCAATTACTCCTGGTTCCAGCCCAGAAAGACTCCTGCTGACTAATTCGCCGCTGATTGTATCTTACTGCATGAGTGTAAAAAAAAAAAAAAAAAGCCTTAAGGTGAAAACCACAAGAATCCTATCCTCTGCTGCAGCCACATTGCGTGGCAATTTCCAGAAATTACGCAGGCTGCAGAGACAGTGAAATGACAAGACGGGACGCGACTACCGCAACGTGTGGACCAAACACCAGCTCAAAACGAGTCTACAATGTTTGTTAACCCCCGAGGTTAGCCCTGATTCACTTCTGCAGACAGTAAACAAGATTTATGTAACACAAATCAATACGACTGCCAGACTTTTACCACTGTGGACGTGTGATCCGGGCACCTCTCCTTATCAGTTTAACATGACACTAATGCAGTTTCCATTCCTGTTTAACCCAGGCAGTGATGAATCTTTTGGCCGGGCGAAACAAATGCGTTTTCTCATCGAGACGCTCGCCCGGCCTTAATTTGTCTGGGCGGACATGCCAACATGCAGAGGCCGGCCGCAATTGCCTGGCTGTAGACGAGATGGCCTATCAGTCTTCATGCTCCTGGAGGGTCTTTTATCTGAAGCGTGCCATTGCTGCTATTGAGAGAAGGATCGGCAATTTACATCCTTCAGCCCGATATCAAGACAAATAATGATAGCGTGTGTTGCTCTCTTTCCACTCCTTGGTGCCTGAAGTAAATTATAATAAGCACAGTTCCCAGCACCCGCCTGCGTGGAGAGGGCTTTTCAGCGAGGGTCTGAAATGCCCTCGCTAACAACCGCTGAACTGTCGTCTCTGATTTCATTAATACTGCTTGTCAGGCAACACAATGGGAAGGCGCACCCTGAGAAGCACGCACGCACACGCACACTGTACCACACGTCGCATAAAACCGCTGGCCACATAACAATGCGCTAATGTGCAATTTGTTTAATATCCCGCCGCTGCTGCGCGGAAGGGGAAAAATGGAAACCTACATGACTGACATGCGGTATTCTCTGCGCTCCGAGTAGCTGACACAAAGGGGAGACATAGTTTGGTGCCAAAATCTATTCTGGGGGCTGCATTCCGATTGATTGTGAGGCCCCTGAAACAAAGGCCAGTGACAGTGAAGGGAATGTGGGCCTGGCAACAACCGGGCAGGGTGCCAAGCCGGTCCCTCCCACTACGGCTCGGCGAGGGCCGCTACGCGCGGCAGACAACGGGGGCCACATGCGTTCCTCTCGCCCCAGACTTTGTGCGGGTGAATTTAAAATAAAAAAAAAAAAAAAAAAAATTAAAGCCGAGGTGCATTCGGTATGCAGGGTGCGGCGGAGGGGCCGTGTATCTTTTTGTGTCCGTTGACCTGCTGTGTTCCGGAAGCCTCGGGCATTCCGCGTACGCCTCAAAGAACGTTCCAGGAAGTCAGAGAACCCTGGAAGTACTCGGCCAGTGCCCACTGCACCAGCATTAGTGTTCAGTACATCTTTAGGTAGCTGGCAGCGTTTGGAAAAAAAAAGAACGTATTTCAATATTTGGAAATATGCCTCAATATTTGCAGTACGCCTTGTTTAAATATGTAAACCAAGTGGTTTCGCTCAGCTACATTACTTGACTATGTTTAGGGAATCATTCACACAGGTTTGCTAGGCATTAACCTTTTAAATCTTGCTCACATCCTGATAATACAAAATGGGAAATAAAAAGATTAAGAAGGTATTTTGCAACTTCTCTGGTATTGTTGAAACATAATTGAGGCACTGAGTGAAATAATTAATGACTTTCCTTTGTTAGGAAAGTTCTGTACCTGTGTCTGGGCACTGTTCTGTTCAAAAGGGATGCAAGTGCAAAACATGTAATTTTTCTATGCAATGCAGTTCCAATTAACATTGCATACATGTAAGGAATTCATATTAATATGTTAGACATTATATGACATGTGGTCCTGTGGTCCACTTTGTACAAACACATACATGGGTAGTTTTTTAATGGACTTTCCAGTGTTCTCATAATGGAATGTTGATTGGCCAATTGCAGCGTCTTAAGCTCTTGGGAACAGAGGCTCAGTGATTCAATGACATGGCTTCCACCACAGTTCTGGGAATCCTTTTAAAGAATTTCACTTATTTAATACGGAAAACCTGCGAGCCATGTGTTTTAATTTAAAGTAGAAACTGATTACCCTCTATCTATAATTACATGCCTAGCAGGACAGTGGGAGAGACTCACTTGATATTAACCTCATAATGTATGTTAAAAACCAAAACAATACGGTCAAACACAAACTCTGACACATCAGCAGGACTAATAAAAGTCTGTTATGGTATAATTAAATAAAGGATCTTCCCATCAGACACAACTTGTAATTAGTGGGCTGTGATGATGTTGGCATCCCTGTATATGATTTTATTTTTTTTAAAGACAATTAACCTGACTATTGTGATGTGCTTTCGTGTTTAATGCAGTAAGTACCATCGTTCAAGTCCCTGAATTAAATTTGTCTTCATTGGCTATTCAGGAATGAGTGTACGCACCTGTATCCTGATAGAGTGAGGGACATTATCCTGAAGGGCTGTGGGCTGCTCTCAATGATGCTGTCAAATCAATAGATACAGACAGTCGATCTTTTTTTTTCCTATGAGGAGAGGATGATGCTTTATTTTCCTAGCAGGTGCTTTTATCCAGAAAAAACTACACAGCTTTCAATGTTAGACGTTATCATTTTATGCAGCTGGATATTTACTGAAGCTTACTGTAGCGTACAATGGCAGTACCTGTCGTGGAAATCGAACCGCCAACCTTTAAGTTACAACTGATACTCCTTACTATTACACCACACTGCTGCCACACGTGGATGTGTGCATGTTGCGTGACTAGGCACATATCTGTGTGTATGAAAATGTTTTTACTCTGCTTTTTGTTTCTTACATATTTCTATAGTCCCAGTTATACACAGTGTATACAGACGCTGAAATGGCAAGCACACTTTACAAATTTGTCACTATAATCCCTATGACAGAAGGCATTAACTACGGCTGTTTGTTGATAATTGTGTCATCACAACATCACTGATTACAATTTCACACATCACAGTGACACGCCGGCAGTACTACGAGCTATAAAACGCACTCAGCAGTCAGTGAGTTTGGATTCTATTCTTGAGAGATTCCCAGAGCATAAAATAGCAGATGTGACGGATGACAGCTGAATCAAAAGCTCAAGTGCTTGAGGAAATGCTGTAATTACATGCAAATGGTAATATATCTCAGCAACATATTCATTAGAATACTGTGTAAATGAAGGAACAAGTAAGCAATAACTTCTCTCATGATACATTGGTGGAGAATTCATTCTCGCAAAGTTTAATTAAGCGATAGATTACATTTGGAAGGGAGTGTTCAATTTAATAAATCCCTGGGGTGGACTGATAAACACTGAAAGATAATCAAAGCATTTATCTCCGTAATGAATGTTAGAATTAAGCATGTAAGGGATCTTGAGACTGTCTTATCAGTGCTCATGGGACTGTTTCTAGATAAAGATGACATTTATGTAGCCTCCATTGTACATGGCTTTCAAAAACGTATGACGCCATTTAGGATATTTAGGGAACGTTTCAGTGACAAACACCAGAGTTTATATATGTAGCACTAAATGTCCTCATTTTCTAACACAGCTGGGAGAGTGCCCTGCCTAATGGTTCTGATTTACTTGCTGGCTGGTTTACTTTTTCGTTATTTCTCCCTCGAGTTCAGTTTGAGTTCACAGCCTCTGCCATGACGTGCCCTCAGCTTTGTGTATTAAGGTGAGCAAAAGGAAGCATTTCATGTATGATACTGGACTTAGACATGTTTATCAGCCCTTTCAGGCAAATGTGTATTTTACCTCTTTCACTATCGTACCCAGGCCCCTTGCAGCATCGCCACGACTCGTGTGCAACTTTCTTTGCGCGAGGCCCTTATTTAAATCATTAAGCCCCATGGAAAAAACAGTGCGGTTGCAGAAAGCGTTGTGCACGTCAGGCTTCCAGCACGTCCACTCTCAGACAGTGCAAGCCCAGTGAACCTGGCGATGTTACCTGTGCAACGCGCCACACATCCCCACCTATGCGCCTGTCCATTGTTCATTCCCGCCGTGTCCACTTCTTCTCCAGGCTGCACAAGCCCTGCTGTGCTCAGTGGCGAAGAGATGCAAGAGCTGGCGGAGTGGCGGTTAGGTCCTGCCAATCACAGTTTCAGGGATCAGTGAGTGGACATAAGTCCGACTCACACTCCCCACAGCAATATTTGCGGTAGGCTTCCAGTCATCGCCCACCTTATATATATATATATATAGAGTGTGCGTATTTGTTATTCTGTACGTGCGCACATACACTGTGAATTTGATTCAGATTGACCTCACCAGTCATTGATCTCCTGTCTCTGAGTCTTTGCCAAGTCTCTGTGTAGTCATCAGTGTGTTAATTGGGTTTATTATTTCATGAAAGTCACTGCTGGATGGAATTTTCGTCTTTCAAGGGAATGATGGTGAACCACTGTCTATTATGATTTTTTAGCATGATATCAAAAAAAAAAAAAAAAAAAAACAACTTGTACAATAAGCCTGTCTAAGCTCTCTGGAGTTTGTGCACCGAAAGCCGCAGCAGAGATGGAGAAACTGAAAAATGTATTTCTCCTCTCTCCTCCTGCTGTGACCACAGGAAATGCACACAACATATTGATTGTTTCTTCTTCATGGAAGTGAGACCCAACAGGGTCAGTTTATATAACACCACGTAAACAGTACACTTGGCTGTAAACTTCCCCACCATCTCTCACATGCTGCGGTGGCCTTTACATTTCTTTCTCTGACCTGCTCACTCCCCTAATTTCTCTGAGCAAATTCGAATCAGGGCTGCCGATGATCAGCTTTCATTAGGGTCAATGTTAGTGGTGACTCCGTTCTGAATCATAGTCTTCTTGTATTTTACATTTTTCGGTGAAGACTGATGATTGTAGGTGCGGATGGCAATACATTAAAAGACTGAAACATTACTAAGACAGCCGCGTGACTTTTATTTCATTGTGGTAAATTTCTGTGAGCATTCTTAGTCATAATGTTTCAATTTAGGGCAATGAATTCGACTTTTCCCTCACATTTATATTCCTTTTTTTAAAGTTTCGGTGTACACAAACTGTAAGTATATGGACAACTCAGAAATGAACACGAAAAAAAAACATCTTCGATTAAACGTGTTTTCGTCTTACCGTCTGAGGAGGATGCTGTTTTGCGATGTTTTCCAACTTTCAACAAGCACTCGAGTTTCATCTGAACTTTGGGAGGCGGGGATGCACAAACATTATTATCATTATGGGGAGAACTAACACTGTTTTGTTGATGTTCAGACACAAAGATAAGGCATTGTAAAACGTAAACAAACATCAGCACACATCTTGCATCTGCAAGTCATGAAAAATCTAGCTTGCTAAATGGCCGGATCCGTCACGAGCTTTAACCTTTTGCGTCACATCCCGGTCCCCTGTTGTAGTTTTCGTACTGTCCGTGACCTACACTGTTACCATTTTCTTATTAACCACCTCTGATACGTTACCTACTCTCAATACTTAATTCCAAAATGAACTCCAGAGCAACCATCTACTGACAGCTATATGTTAGCTAGAAAACCCCATTTCTACCATTCACTCACCGACACCCATCACGCCACTTAGTAACCCGGGGCGTAGGCCCCGCTTTCTGTTTTCTTTTCTTTTTTTTTGTCGTTTTCATCAGTGGACATCCCAGAATAGCGTATAATGTGTTCGCTAATTTACATGATTACTCACAAACTAGCAGAGGGTAATTTAATTAGCCAACGTTATTGAATTTTTTAGCTGTAGGTTACATGGATCCATCATCATCTGGTATCGCGAAGCACTAATGGATACTAAAGTAACGTTGTAAAATGTTACATTATATAGGTTGTCTCTCTTCATAACTTGTGTATTTGCTGTCATCACATTCGCCTTTTTGCATGATCGTAAAGTCGTAAAAGTGGTACCAGTACGGGTAGGTGTTCCCAACGTATTAAATTAAACATAAACACGTAAATACGGCATTTCAATTCTTAGTCCTTGTCGTTATGTGTAGTTCTTTCAGACGAAAGTAGACTAAACCTAGCCAGTTACCAAATCAGGTAGCCACCTAAGAAGAGAGGAAAACATCTTCAACAAGTGCGAACAAGTGCGTTTAATTTATTTTCAGCTTTATTGTGAAAAGCGTCAATAACTTTGGGGAAATTGTCAATACTGTGAATTAAAGTGAATGATCACTGTTCAACAGACAGTTAGTATACACGCTAGTCTTTTGTTGATGAAAGTATATGAAGATCATTGTATTATGTTAGTAAATACATCAGCATTGGAGACAGGGACTGAGACAAATTAGCATAGAGTGGTGCTTTGTGTTGGCTCCTGTATTTGTAATGTTTAAAATTTATTGCAAATATAATTAAATATAGCCTATAAATGTTTCATGGATGCATTGGATGACACATTCACTGAGAAAAAAATCACTCTACCTGGGTATAGGAAATATTATGTGGAGTATTGTAGTGGAGAATTTGCAATGATATAATTTGAATGAAAATTAATAATGAGGAAAAGATATGGAAGTGCAATTTGAAGTAACATCTATATCCTATGTGTTTAAATGAGCTTTGGTTGAATAAAAGCAAATGCTGGCATGGGCTTAGGCTTGTTGGTAATGTTATTTATTTCTGTGGGAAACCATAAACAGGGCTCATCACTTGTTACTGTGATGGCAAGGTAGTATGCTGCCAACCCATAATTTGACTGCCTGTTATACCTACATGCCTATTAGCTCACCATAGATACAGCAGTACACCATAAAGTTGTACTGTATATAGAATTTGTGGAGCATTTGGATTATGTGGCTGAAATGTGAATACAAGATGCCAAGCTTAGAAAATCACTGGAAAATATGTCTCTGTGTCTTTTTTCTCCTTTTAATCCACAAACAGGGACACATTTTCATGGCCTCAACACAACTGGCAGATGCTACTGAATAACGCAAATCCACAAGAGAGGAGACAGGGTGAAAATGAAATTTTTATGATATGTAGCATTGGGCTCTGGCGAGAATAGGGTTGAATATTATGGTACTATTCCAGAAACACTGACAGGAAGGTGGGAATATCTCCACGTTGAAAAATAAGGAGAAAAAAAAAAAACACCTGAAAATGAATGAGACCAAGAATGGCTGCCAGAACATGACATATATCTACAAGTGTAGTGACTGGGACACTTATCATGTATACATTTTCTATGTGCAAGTAAACAATGACTCATTAGTCATCACTGTCTTTGTGAGGATAGTAGAAAATCCCAAAATATCTTGAAATATTATGGTGACAGTAAAACAGAAATAAAAAGGCTTACAAACAAGTAAGTGTGATTGAAATAATAATTGCAAAGGTTGTTAAGAGGTGTTTTTCATGTTGCAATAAAGAAATAAAAATGAAAATAAACAAAATATAATGCTTTTTAATAGATTAAATACTGTGTGTTAGCTGGGGCTTCATAGTTAATTGACAATGCCTTTCCTCTTTAAGAACCACAGGATCTCTGGTGTTCATAATATGTGTGATGTGCACATACAAGGTGAGTCAAGGTTAGCTGTGCAGCAGGTTATGGTGCAAATGTATGGGAACAGAAATCTAAAATCTGATGTCCTTCTTTCAAGCTACTGACTGTTTTGGTTGGTATTCAAGAGGAAAATTTATTAAATGTTTGAAAAACGTACATTCATTCTGTAATCTTTTAAACATGCCATTATGAATTCTACCTAATTCACCAACTTTGTGTTTAACCAAGGCTGAAAATTTTAAGCCTTTAGAAATGCTTCATAAAGAGGTCCACAGCAACATTTTTGTATATACACATTTCAAAATTGTCCTTCACTTCACAGTTTTTTTTTTTTCCATTTTTGTTGACTTCATTCATTTAGGTATTTTGTCTTTGTAACCAAAACCAAGGCTACCCTAATTATTTGTGGTAGCAATGTAGATATCCTGTAAAACTGTCTTTGTCCAATCAAAAGATCCATAATCATCAATTGAAATCATTGAAGTTATCTCATGTGATGGCTCTGTGATGTCAACAGACCGTGCCACACCGCAACACACCGCAACACAACGCAACACAACGCACCATCCTCACAGGGCCAGACACCTCAGAGAGCAGCCGGGCAGAGCCGACCGCAAATCCCCTCCCAGCTCCACGCGAGGCAGGGGGACAGACTCGCAGAGCCCCCGGTGGGGTTTTCTCTGGGTGACTCGAGTGCTCTCGACACAGACAAGGAGCCAGCCGATGAGACTAATAGTTGGGGTGTGTATGCACACACATGTTGAATGCAGAAAAACACTGCTAGTTAAAGAAGTTATTTATTCCATAATTTTCCTACAGAAATGGTTATGTTTAGCTGTAATTACATTCAACAGCCTGCAAGAAAACAGTGACAATGACCATCACTTTTCACACTAGGGCCAGTGGCCAAATGAAAAGAATAGCGAACTTGATAGCTGAGGAGTGATGATTTCTGAGCCATAATCAGGCAACAAGTGATCTTTGCATAGTACTAGATGTTTAAACTTGATTTTGAAAAGACCTAGGTGCAACAACTGTCAACTTGTGATGAATGCTTTGCTGTGCATTAACTGTTTTTCTACATTTCTGCAAAGCATTTGAATAAATATAAAGCAAGTGTCCTATTAAAGCATATGCATGAAATCTCACATGCAGTCCACACACAGGCAGTGATGGTAGTATGTTCCTTAATATGTGGTTAATAGACACTGTCAGAAGAATAATATACTTAGCAGTGGGTTTAAGGTGCAGCAAATGCTTTTTAAATAGGGGTCCTAGTGTCAGATTATATAATGAAAAGCAATGCTAATTAAAAAAAAATATATATATATTCGTGTGTGTGTGTGTGTGTGTGAAGAAATATATCTATATATATATATATACCCAGTCAGCAGGCTAGCAACCTACATGGCTACACGATGAATGGAGGTTATATTTATCCTTGTTACAATGAAAATACAAAAGGGATCCTAAAACTTCACAAATCCAAAACATGAAATGCTCATAACCAAGCTAATGTTGCTTAGCAACAAATCATTTTTGCACTGTCCCCTCAAGCAGCATCATCATACCCAGGTGATCCATATGCAGGGAGATTCCACAGGTTGGTGTACTGCATATTTATAGGTAGGTTTTGTTTTTTTCTTGTCAAATCCTGCATTGTGTGAAATGGGATATGGGAGGGGAAAAAACATTATAGTTTATGCCCATCTCCTGCTATCAGTGAAGATGTTCTGACAGGTGTTACTTCCTCCTGTGTGTGTGTGTGTGTGTGTGTGTGTGTGTGTGTGTGTGTCTGTCTGTCTGTCTGTCTGTCTGTATGTGTATGCATGCATGAGTGCCAGTATATGTGTGTGTATGCATGCATGCATGACTGTGTGTGTGTGTGTGTCTGTCTGTCTGTGTATGCATGCATGAGTGCCAGTGTGTGTGTGTGTGTGTGTGAGAGTATATGGCTCTTGAGGCTCTGTACTGGTTAGCAGGAGCTGGTCCTTTGGCCCAGCAAACCCCAGGACCCTCAGGAGTGGCTCTCACAGAGCAAGCAGGAAGCCAAGAGGCGCTGGGGACCCCTCTAATTGACGACTCCCTCAGCCGCTCCCAGGAAGCCTGGTGTGAAACACGCCCCCGGTCTCCCTGGCAGAACACATCTCCCTTTCAAACCCTCTTTAAAAGGGAGGTTCGGAGGGCCTGGGGTAGGAGTCCTCCAGGAAATGCTGTGAGTGGCTTACAGATACTGCATTCAATGTGGCTGACTGCCAGTGCCATCTGAGCAACACAGACCCCAAATGCATAGGGTGAAGAGCTGATGAGGTCCCAGAACAAGCATCTGCTGAGTTGCAGGAAAGACAGCATTCTTGTTATTTATTCTTTCCTTAATGTCTAAGTGTGCTGGTAAATTACTGTCTAATTATTTACCATTCAGCACAAAGCCCATTAAGACCTTTTTCATTAGCTTATCGTAAGTTCTATAAAACTCCGATCTTCTATTTTGTTGCGTTTGCATCGGAAACTTTCTCAGAGCTCGGTCTGCGCTCCGAGCCGGAGCGGTTGATATTTATCTCCGCCTTAGAGGTGCGCCGCGCTTCAAAGGAAACCGCTAAAGCCGCTGTGAAGCGCGAGCCGGGATCAGCCCGAGGAGACGGGGCTCTGGAGCGAGGGAGCCAGCAGGGGTGCCGGGAGCAGGGGAGGATTGACGGAGCCACCCGTTCAAAGGAGCAGGCAGCAGAGGCACGCCCAGCGGGGGGGGAATGGGGGGGGGGGCGTCTGAAATTCACCTGCCGTCACCCCAACTATTAGTCTCATCGGCTGGCTCCTTGTCTGTGTCGAGAGCACTCGAGTCACCCGGAGAAAACCCCACCGGGGGCTCTGCGAGTCTCTCCCCCTGCCTCGCGTGGAGCTGGGAGGGGATTTGCGGTCGGCTCTGCCCGGCTGCTCTCTGAGGTGTCTGGCCCTGTGAGGATGGTGCGTTGTGTTGCGTTGTGTTGCGTTGTGTTGCGGTGTGGCACGGTCTGTTGACATCACAGAGCCAGTGCAGGGGGAGTCAGGCAGCTTTGTGTGACAGCTGTATCGTCAAGTGCTTTTGAAACGGCAAGGCCCACTGTTGAACCAACCAAAGACAGACTGATTGTCATTCTTTTACTTGATAATTTCATTTATGTATTAATTTCCGTGTTTCTTTGGATAAAAAGAAGGTCATTGAGAATTAGAAGTTTGAGGAGTAAGTGATTGCTGTGGAAACCCTACTGTTCTCATGCCATTTCTTCCTACCATCATTCAAAACACACAGACGTTATTCATGAGAAGAAATGAAATCACATCGTGAAGGGCAACAGACAAAATAAATTATGATGGCAAACTAATACGATCTATATCAAATCTGTAAATGTTTTTGGGTGAAAGGTTCATCGATCCAATCTCCTTTCTGCTCGCAGTAAGGATTTATGATGCTGTGTTCACAGTATTGATGAACAATCTCGTTTAACCTTCCTGGGTATATCTTTTATTACTCTAGCTTTGAGCTGAAGCACTCCATTCATGGACTTATTTCAATAGATTTACATCTTTTGGCTCTATATACATACGAAAGTATCGGTTTAATTTCTCTCAGACGTCAAAGTAGTCATATATACTGTAATAAAGTCAGATGAGATACAGGAAGATGACAGCTTGTCAAAACTTTGTGATGGAGACAAATGCTAGAATAATACTTTGAAATATGTGTAAAATCCAGACTGAGAAAGGCATATGTTTTGAGAGAAGGGATTGTAGTGTATAATGGGTTTTCTTTACAGAGGTGTTTGCTTGGTTACTTCATGGCTTTAGTCATATGATGTATGTTGTATAGATGGAGTTGCTATATAGATCATATCATATTGGTATGTCAAATCTGAAGGCGGTAGTAAATATACCAATAAGCAGTAAATTAAATTACATTGCCAATTTTCTGGTCTAGTTTTAATGTTGATAATTGTGACTATTATACATCCAGTACATTCAAATCAGTTCATAGCATCTCTCTGGTCAGAAATGTGTTTAAAAATGAATGATTCTTGTACAGCAATATTTTCATGGCTGGCTATGTAAACACAATCCGGATGGCATTTGACAGTTTTTGGTCAAGGCCGAACAAAAACCATGTCTAGCTGTGGGCCTCAACATGCTGCAATAAGTAGTGAAAGTCCTGATACAGCTTCATAGAGAGTATTTTTTTGTCTTAGACTGTAGAAGAATTACATTTGTTAACACTGAATATTAATCACCCTTTTAATAATAATTAAACCAGACCCAGCATTTGCAATCTTTTTGAATACATTCACATACATTCCTGTCTTTACATCATTAATCACAATAGATTTTAAAAATAATAAAACAAAACTAGTTGACAGGAAAAACATGATATTCTGGTGTTTTGATATGTATTAATGTGGACTTAACGAATAACACCTGAAGGTACATTTGAGACAGGATTTTTTTTAAAAATTGTATTTTCTATAAAATTGGGTTGTGATTTTCTTTGTTAAAGGATATTGCATTTGTACTCGACAGAATGTCTCTATGTTTCACTCAAGGCTGTTTTTGATGAGCTTTAGAAATGTTCTGTGCTCTTGTGTCCATTTGATTCACATTGTTCTCCAGTGTTACCCTATTCAGCCTTCTGCCCAAATCAAGAGTTATATAAATGTCTGCCGGGTCAACTCTTTCTCTTCTGTTTTTGAAGTAGTCGTATGCATCATGACCATTATACATCTCTTGTCAAGTTACTCTTAAATGACAGTGTAACATAAAAATATGTTTTATACAATATATAGAAAGCATTGCCAACACTACAACGTTGTTAGATTTGTTGGATAGCTTTACTGTAAAAAAGTTTATGTAATCTGACTAGTCATGTGTCATGTGATGTGCATACACTGGTTCAGAGTTTCATATACGTCTCCGTTTCCCTCTGGATATTCAGATTGAGTGTACAGATAATATACATAAATTAGCAGGAAGATGACTGGTTTATGTGTGGTAATGCCTGACTATAGACTGGGACAGTTTGACTGGGATGTATTTAGCTGAAAATAAGTTTTCTAATTGCTGTGAACAGTTCTGATCAGGATAATTAGAGTGCACTGTTTGCTGATTGATGTCTTTGTAGTCAGTGACTTTCCCCAAGCGTGCTGTCCTGTTCTGTTTTCTCTCCCTACTCTCCAGCCTTTTTCTCAAAAGAATACACAAAGTGATGGAATGTATTTTTCAAACTGTCATTTAAAATCTAATTTTCAGTGATGCGTCATTCTGCATAATTATGTGTGAAGTATCAATGAATGGTCTAATTCTAAATGTCAGCTATAATACACTTTTTCTGTTGCCTGATTTACCTCGTTCATTTGACATTTTGCATGCCATAATGAATAAATTGCTGGGGATTCTTATATAAATACACCTGTTGGACTATAGCTACAACCCTAGTGAGGACTTTTTAGGCCTCTTTGCGTGGCAGTACCTTGTGATTCAGAACCTGCTCTTTTACAGTTACTCCCAGATTATATCCATATTAACCCTGTAATCTCTCCATTTTTACCTCCTAACAAACAAGAATGAGTTTTTTTTTAATTGAATTTTATTTATTTATTTATTTATTTATTGGATGAATAGGTCTTAATAAACTTGGTATTGATTTTAGAACAGGCATTATTTTACTTGAAGTTTTTGTCTATGAATGAGATTGATTGAAAACTGACAGGTTAAATACTGGCTAATTCAGGCATAACTGTGGCTTTTTAACTTATTTATTTAACTTGCAACTACTCTTCATATAATGTGTGCTGTTAAACTGATGTCTTCATAGCTTTCAGGAAGAGTGTCCAACACAATGATGGCAAACTTTGAGCTGATTGGTTGATTCCATATTTTGGTCTATTCTAAAAAAATGTTTACAACACAATGGGTATATTCACAAGGACCATGCTATGGGGATGCTACAGTCATTTGAACTGGATAGTTGAATAAATTCAGGCAGTGTTATGCTCGTGAGAGCTCTGTGTGACTGATAATCCATACAGTGCGAATATACAAAAAATGCAGATGGTTTATCTGAACGCTTGAATGTTATTGATCACCTATCGAAACCTTACACGTCTGTTTAATGCTCTTACTTAATGAAATCTTGACTGACTGTTGCTCCCTACCCGCCTTTAAACTTAAATAATAAACCTTCAGTGATGAGGTGAAATAATTTGCCATGTACTACTCTCCTCCCTCTCCTCCTCTTGACCAACTCCAACAATTCAGATTCAAATGCAAATTCATAGACATTGTTTATATATATATATATATATATATATATATATATATATATATATATAGAGAGAGAGAGAGAGAGAGAGATGTTTTACTTACACGTATTTAATCATTTACTTACGCAGTATGTGTTTTTCCTATCTAAATTTTTATTTTTTTTTTTTCACGTACATTTCAGCGCAATTCAGAAGGCAAACATGCAGAAAACAGCTCTAGTTTGGTTGCAGGTGTGCCATGTAAGCTGATTATCTTTCCTGGGGGGGATCACCACTGCCTGCTACCATTTATGCTCTAGAGGCTATTAGAACTTGTGGAGTGGGCTGTCTTAGCCTTTCCCAGGGGAGTCTTCCACGTGACCCCTGGAATAGCTGACACAAATTAGAAAGCCCAAATGTGCTCATGCTGCACACATTGTAATACCATTTTAACTGTTATGGGAGCTAATATATGAGCGCTTTAGAATGCTAGTCATGCCAGGAATAGCAATGAAAAGGACAATGAGACAATAGCCTCAAACTGGACTGTGACAGGCTAATTATTGTGCCTTCATTGTAAAATCTCTTTACATAGGTCACCTGGAAAGTGTAATTAAAAATGCATTATATATTCTTCTTTATTGAAGCAATTAAACTTAAAAGCAAAAAAAAACTAATTAAGTGCAGAGGTAATAATAATGTTGGTCAACAGTGTTTATTTGAGCAAAGGAAGGTGTTTGCGCTGCATCTGTAATGCTATGTGTGTGTGTATTAATGGCAGGCACTTTGATAGATGTGTCACGCCAGAGTTTAAAATGAAAGCCAATTAAGTTTATAATGTCAATTTTTAAGCAGACATCGGTTAGATCATTATTATATGGAAGCTAATTGCAAGCAAATGCTAAAATGATTTACATCAGTAGGCTGCTTCAACATATCAAGCATTTGGAGGTGCGAACAATTTGTGCCAACTGGTTTATAATTACATTAAATAGGTACTCTTCTCTGCTGTCCAAGAGTAACTTGAATTATGAGTACAGAAAGAAGGCTGTTTTGTATTTCATATCAGATTCCACAAAGAGAACAACAGGCATTGCTACCCTGAGGTTAACTCCTCACTTACCTCTAAAAGTCTAAAAATGAATCAAAACACTCATGTTCCTGTTGAAATGGGGCAAACTGGACTCTGAAAGGCATTCAGAGCTACTTGACTCTGACATATTTCCCATACAGACGCATGTGCAACCGACACATGGTCAGCATTGATCCCCCAGTTGTGGCACATGACTGAATTCAGAGGATATGTTAATGCGGGGGGAGAGAAATGTGTTGCCCTACTTAGCATATGTAGCATAAGTACATTCCGGTGGCTTATTGATATGCATCCTGCGTATTCCGGAACAGTACAACAATAACGGGATTGTTTGATAGAAAAGTAAATTGTTGTTGCATTCCAAGGTCAAATACAGGATTTTGAGGAAAAAAAGAAAAAAAATTCTGTATACTTATTATATTATAGTATTTTAAGAGTAGTCTTAAGTCTTAATCTTAAATGGCTTCATTTGCACCTTGATGAAGCAATGCGCATGTCTCATAAAACAAAATATTTTCACATTGGAATTGTTGTTGTACAAATTTGCAGCAGAGGATTCGTTCATTTGAATATCAATGTTAAAGATCTCTGCTCTCTGGTGGCTATGCTATGTGATTCTCCATTTGCATTAAACTGTGATCTCTAAACTGTGAACTCCAGGAGCGCTTGTAAACTATGGAGACGGTGCTCACTGTAAATTTATATTCTGTGAAGATAGCACGCCTGGAGCTAAACTGTCTACAAGAGCAAGAAAAAGCCTTATCCACAGGTGTACAATCAACAACATAAGTAATAGGCCCTTTACCCCAAAAGTCTGTGTCGTATGAAAGATGCCAGTCAGAGCCACTGGCACTGACACACAGAGACACAGCTGAAATGCCTTCGGGTTCATTTCTTATTTTTTACCGGAAGACGATAAAATAGATGAACAAAATATAATAGGTAGAATAGAGTATTATTTCAGTGAATCTGTTTACAAAATGGCATTCATTTCTTTTTCGTCCTTAGCTATTATATTCTAGCTTTTTTTGTTCGAAACTGTTACCCACAAAGTGTATATATAAACTTCTTTCTGAACAATGGGGATGCTGCCTTTGAATTGATTTTGTATCATACGTGTGACCACGTGGTCATAACACCAAAAGACTACCCACACAGTATGATACTAGTTGTGCATCGGAGCTTCGAACTACCAGGGTCTCACCTCCTCCAGCCTTGGAGAGGCATTATGGAGCCAGTGGATCACCAATGTGTGAGGATCTCCAGCCTTCAGGGATCCCTCTAACTCCCCAAACACTGTGGGTGTCCATATCCGAAACCTGCATAACCCTGGGTTCTGTTTCACTAAAAAGACAACTCTGGCTGCAGCTGGCTCTTTTTCTCCAGGTCATTTCCAGTGTCCATCTACCACCAGACTCCCCAAAGATGCTGGCTGGGAAATATCAGGAGGAAGAAAATTAAGGGAGGAAGAAAATCTGAGTGCATGGAAACAAACAGAAATCCCAGACTATCCAATCAGTGTCCTCCCCCCCCCATACCCCCCCCCCCCCCCCCCCCCAACTCTCCCCTGTGGCCAGGTCTGGTCCAGTGACAGTGATGCTCTGCTCGCTGCGCACAGGGGCGAGAGACTGTCACACAAACTCCATGTGTCCACTTGGCAGCTCTCCGCCGCTCATTGTTCCCCTCTCCCTTCCCTCTTGTCATTGAGCCTTCGGACAGCAGAGGGCAGCTTGAATACATAAATACAAAGGCACTTCCATCTCATGGAAAGCCAAGGTGTTGGGAAGATTGATGCTGTAAAAAAAAAAAAAAAGGGGGAGCCTTGTGAAGAGTGTTCTTTTTGTGGAGAATCAAGGCCTTCATCTTGCTTTGTAGTGTGAGAGCGACAGATAACCTAGGAAAAGGAAGATTTGCATCAGCATGCTTATATATATATATATATATATATATATATATATATATATATATATATATATACACATGTGTGTATGTATATGTGTGTATGTGTGTGTATGTTCTCCTTGAGATTTTCCATTCCTTTGGATTGAAGATGAATTATGTTATTGTGAATTATAAAGCATGTACAATACAAACGTATTGTGAATTCTGAACAACAATTCTGAATAAAGAACAAAATAACAAAAAAAAAAAAACTGAAAAAAATCACCTGACCTTGCCCATAATTTATTTGTGACTTAATTTCAGGATCACATTATTTTTGAAATGTTTTTAGAAAAAAAGGACATGAACGTCAAAGCAATTAATTATCGAAGCAGTGAAAAAAGCCTTGAAAAATCACGAGACACCTCAGCAGTAACATTACACAAAAAAAAAACAAATAAATTACACCGGGGGGAATACAGGGTGAATCAGGAGTGAACGCGGTCTCTTTATCAGCCACGGGATGTTACTTCGGCGTTCGCGCTCTTCTACGAACCCCGTGCCGTAATATGGCATCACTTTCCACCTTCTCTGCGGCCATAGATCAGGGATGCACCGAGATCCCAATCCACCTACCCCCCCACGCATGTTGTGATATCGGTAATGAATAACTTAGTAAGCAGCGTGCTCTTCCTGCTCTCCCTGCTCATCCTTACGGTGTGTGCGTTTCTGCCTCCTCTCTCTACCCCCAGTCGGCTCGCAGAGCCTCCCCGCTCTCTCTCTCTCTCCCCGCCGGCTCCGCCGAGCGGCCCGGGTCCCCGAGATGGATCTGTCAGGCCGCCCGCGCGCTCTTCATCACTGTCAGCCGCGTAGCGGTGGTCCTCAATTTTTCTCAAAGCCGGGGGTACCAACCGCCGGCCCCACGTTATTTTTCACCCAAATTCCTCTCGCTTTAAATAAACAGGGGCTCCCAACGACTGGGAAGTGGCCCTCATCCATCTTTAGCGCGCCCACGATTTATAAGCGTCAGGGGCTCTGTGCTTCTCCCCTGTGCTGGGATGGCACAGGATGCCAGGCAGGATCACTTTCTCAGCATTTTACACCTCTAGCGCGTGGTGCCATGTGTAAATCTTTTGAAAGAAATGACACGAGAAATAATGTGCAAACCTGCACATTCACAGTTTCATCAACACATGCAACATACATGCAATGACGTTAAAATGACTGCTGATGCACTTACTGTATGGCCATTATCTTGAACCATTGTGCCCGTATTCATAAGTGCAATGGTGCGATCATAGCAGCAAGAATGTACTTTACAGCATGAGTTGACAGTCTTAACTGCATATATTAGAATGTCATTAATGCCACTGTATGGCTAATATGAAAAAAGATATTAATACTGCTGTTAGGTTATAAGTATCACAGGACCTCTATTTCTTCCATTTTTTAAATCTACAAAAAAGAGAGGCATGACATATTTGTCATTTAAAACTGTCCATTGAGAATCAAGAAAATATTTTCTATTACAAAATACATGCAATGATAGCATTTAATTGACACATTCGAGAGTCTGATAACATATCTCTATTATTTATACATAATAAAATCAATACTAATTAAAATGGAAAAAGTGCCAAACTATTGCATCAAAGGTTAAAGCTGGTAATAAAGAATAAGTGGTCCTTCTATTAATTATTCTCATGGAATTCTCCAAATTGGTTAACCTTTGTGATTTTTAATCAACAGCCTTGGCTAGGCCTTTCCATTTCAATAGCAGGGTATCTCATCAGTGGATATTGGTCAATTGAATTTTGACTCTGAACCAGCAGGCCTGTCAAAAAGGTAAAAGGCTGTTTTTGTTTAATTGGACTTGGAAATAATTGCTGATATTAAAGTCTTAACAGAGGCACAATTGATTCATTCATTACTCAAGAGGGGTGACTCGCGTGGCACTCAGATTACAGTACTTTCACCACAGAAGAGACCTCCGCCGAGGGGTGTCCATATCTCGCCAGAGGAAACGCATCTCAGTGTGTGCTGATCTGTCGGGAACGGGATACATCTTAATTATCAACACTGTCAGCTCCAGACAGAGACGATTCTATACAAATCAGTACTCATTAGCATGCCATTGAAATCACTGTAGAGCCGGCGATAGGCTTCTGCGGGGGAGACAACTCGCTGAGAGGGAGGAAGAGAGAAAATACAAAACCAAACAGACAGACAAGACATATTGCATTTGTAACCAGGGGACTTCTGCCTGCCATCCCTGAGCCGGTTTTGCTGCTCCCACAAGCAAAGCTGTGCGTGTATTTTTGTGTTTTGGACCGCACCTTCACAGGTGATGCTGAATTCGGGCTGGTCCAGGAATCTGTGTTATTGATAGAACTGTTATTGGGCCAAAGCCTTGCGTCAAACATGGCTCTAAAGCATAATACAGTATCACTGATATGCTGTAGTACTTATTCGTGAAGAGGATATAACATGTTAATGGCTCATGTTAGACATCTCCATGTAATATTGGGTGAAACTGATTGCAGGAATTACAAGGCTGTGTGTATGCATGTGTGTGTGTCCGTGTGTGTGTGTGTGAGTGTGTGTGATTGGTAGCACAGTGCATAACTTCACGCTATGGAGGAGGGTTACCCCTATAATAGGCACTCCCCTTATTTTGTTAAAGTGGCAGGTGTGACATTACAATTCTCACCCTTCATAAACTTCTCCCCAATGAGTAATTACAGTATTACACTGCTGCAACACTCAAACTCTTTCCACATTACAGATCGATGGACACCTCGGTGAGCTCCATTACTGACTAAATAATCAGATATGGACACTGATCCTCTAACACCAATGCACTGCATGCAAGAAAATAACTTTGAATGATTACACCCTTTAACCTCTTTTTGCTCAGATGAGCAATAAATATAATTAATTAAAGAAATGTAGCTTAAAATGTAAGATTGCTCCCACATGGCTCTCAGATATAGCCATGTGGACCCCCTGCATGGCTTAAATGTGACTTTCCCCTGCAGCCTCTTATTCAAGTCACAAAACAGCTTTTAATGCAAATTTTGTTTTATGGAGGAACCTAATGTGACAGGAGATGCAGGATATTCTTTGAAATGAAATGAAAACAGGGCTGCATTGCATTAGAATTAACATGTGATATAAAAGGTGTAAATCTTAGCGAAAGGGGCCCTCCTGGAATTGCGGATGATTAGAAATTAAATAAAATGACCTAAAATTGTAGACCTCGTGTCAAACGCGTGTGAAAAGCAGTGCCAATGACACTTCCTCGCTCCTTTTCAGGGCTAAGCATATTCTTCAACTCAAATATGCACTTATTAAGTTTTCTAAGTTTAATTTAAAAGGATTTGGTAATTAACAAGTCAGCCAAAGCTTTAATATGTCAAATTTATTGTAATTTTATATCTCTGAAATTCAGTGCTAAAACAGAATGATGTGTGGTTTATGGTCTGTGTGATAAGAGGCTTATGCACTCAAAATCTCAATATAGATCATTTGACAAACGTCTTTGGTGGCCATTCAAAAATTGGTTTCAACCTCACATTTAAAAGATATCTTTGAATAAGGGGAAGCAGTTTAGCACTTTTCAAAAGGAGAGGCTAATGCAAATGAACTTAATTTTCTTCTGTTTTGTGAACGTTTAACATTGCGTTCTTAAGACTTTTTCATACTTCAAATTACATATACATTATACTGACAGAAACAAATGCAGCTACTGTAGAAACACCTACAATCATTTGAAATATTAGGCTTAATTCTTCTCATTGCTAACCAAGGGACACAAGCTATTTAGTCATAGATCATTATGTGCATGAATACTGTTAATGGAGCTAATATAAATGTATGCTTAATCGGTAAATATTCATTGATATAAGCATTAGTATACCACTTTTTTGGTAAATTGCACACCGGTCTGTATCTTTTAAAGTGTCCACTTAATGCACACCAAAATTCTAAAAGATTGTATTTAAAAAAATCCCATGAACCCTAATTATGTACCCTAAAAAGCCCTAGAAGAAAACTCACTTTGGGGTCAGGGATATGTACAATGGCAAAGCCATTACCAGCAAAGTTAAGGGGAATGTCATTGACATTTTTAATGAGGAACATCATTTTTATCCCACAAACCAAATGCATTATGTCACGTCTTGGCGTTGAATGTTTGTTTTGGCCTTCAGAGCTACAAGGCTGACGCGGTGTGGCCAAACGAGAGAGCTATGGTATGCCTTTATAGATGCAATTTAAAAACAAATATGACCTCTACTGCATTGCACGCATCCGTGCATCCTTTTTGCATCCGTCCCGGTTCAGGAAGGTGCCACAGATTTCGTATTGTTTGGCATAAACTGCCACATCGGTAGTACATACTCAGTGTTGTATTCGGCATGTGTGAGTGATTATTAAGTGAAGAGCACTGTGGTGGTAGCACCGGGAGAGTTCTCTCTCCCTTCAGCAATGTCAACACTGATTTAGGGCAGAGCTACGCCACTGTACTAACCCCAGCTCTGTGCAGCTTTCTCTGTAAACTTTGGACAAACCACAAAATGTTACAAATTGGGGCACACTCTCCTCTCTCTGAATTTTAAAACACTATCAGTGCCAGAGTCTGAGTAGACAGGGGAGCCTCACAGCCTGGCCTCACACAGCTAGAGAGCATGTGTTCAGACCTGTCTCACTAAGCCTAAATGCAAATAAAACATCAGATGTTGTGGATTAATAAGGAAAAAAAATAGGCAAGTTTGATCTTTTATTTCAAAATGTTGAAAATATTAATGTGATGACCACCATTGTGTTGTAATTTAATACAATAATCATGCGCATTAATGGGAAGTATTGCACAACTTGTTTGATAAACACAGTGGTGAAAGGAAGGTATGATTTGTTCTGGGACCTACAGCCTTGTAGCTGTATTGCTGTCAGACATCTTTGGGTGCAGAATGCACATTATTTGGCTGACTGTTCCGAGAGAAAAATCTGAAATCCTTTAAAGAGACAAACGGTTTGGTCAAAAAAGGTCAGTGCAACTTTTTCTATGGAAATGGATACCTCTTGAAAACGCGATAAGCTATGCACCTTGTCCAAGGTTTATATATGGTTCTCTTAAAAGTGTATATTATATGTGTTCTAAAATATATTGAGATGTATGGAACTGGCATTTTCAGATTCATTTGTCTAAATGTATATACATAAAAGGAAGAAGTGGTGGAAAACATATAAAAGATATAATATATATATATAATTGTCATCCTTGCAAAGGATTTGCAAAACAAAGCCCTTATGGTGAACACAACAAGGCACGTTGTACACATTATTGTCAATAAACATATGCATTCTGTGTTAATACATTGTTTCCTCACATAATATGGCACTCTTTACTAAATAGACCTAAATTAAGCTGGTCATGCAGCTTAGCTGAGTCTGCAGATCTGGGAAATGTTGGTCCGAGCCACAGCCTGGGCCAGGATCACCCAGACAGCATCAGCTCCAGCTCCGCATCCTGTGCCTGAATGTGGAGGTCACACCTGTCACCGCGAGGTCACTCTCAAATCTCCACTTGCTCCGCCTGATGTGGAAACGTACCCTCCATTCATGCACTCGTCACCTTCGCCTCTCTCTCTCTCTCTCTCTCTCTCTCTCTATCTCTCTCTCTCTCTCTCTTTCTCTCTCTCTCTCTCTCTCCGCGCTCACACGGTAAACTCACACTTAAAGAGACACGCCAGCAACTCTACGCTGGCTTCTCTCAGAGGGATCTCTTCCAACTTCAATACAGTGCGCTGCTCCTAACCAGCTACCCAACCTGGCACTGGCAGCTGCTTTTCAAGTGTTCCCAACACGGAGTTACCCACACAAAACATGCTGTTTTCCCCGGGGATCTGGATTTGGCAGGTTTTGATGCTAGATCAAAGTTTTGATTTAACCCAGAGCACATTTCTCTCTGAATGGTAGATTTGTGTGTGAGAAGAGCAATAGTGACTGAGAGTGGGAGGAATGCCAGGAGTTTCAGGGATACAAACATGTTTGCGGTTCACAAGTTTACACTGGAGATGTGATCAATACAAACTCGCACCACTAACACTCTTATTTTTAAATCTGAAGGCCGCAGTTTAACAAGCTATCTGTTTAATGAATTCAAGAGGCTCAATTAAGGGTCAGACATGATGTTTTTCATTGGAAGTACATCTATATCTCTAGAAGGAAAAAACTTTTTTGTATGTTTTTGTTAGACATACATAGATTGGACATACAGTATACAGTTGTAATGAACTGAGTTATTCACCATCTAAAAGTATGAAATGCTCTAATCTCATCTGAGGTACACCTCAGGATAGAATCCATTTTCCTTGCAAGATAAATACTGTACTGCTATGTTGCTGTAGTGCCGGCCTCCCTGTGTGACCAGCATCATACCATCTACTTAAACGTGAGGGTTCGCTTTATTCAATTCCAGATACACGTTACTCAAGGAGCAAAAAAAAAAAAAAAAAAGAATGATCAAATTGATTTGATGATGGCTAAAACACGAGACAAGGCATGCTTCAGCCTTCCCATGCAAATGAGTCCAATTTAGCATCTTGTATTCAGCCGGAAACCGTTGCTAAATGATCAGGCTAGCCAGTCACAGATATTAAAATGAATTATATCTAATCTGAATTTTAGTCACGCTACATTAACTAATAGAAAGTTATTAACATTTCAAGAGAGGAAAAAAAAAATAGAAAGCTTTTGCCCGCAAAATTAACAGTGGCTAAGATGACCTGTAAGCCACGCAGTCTGATCACTGTAATGACAGCGTAATGGCATATTTACATTAAAATCTCCGCAGCTAATATGGGATTCAGAACTGGACGTTAAGTCAAGGATTATTTGGTCTGGCCTTCTGGCCTCTCCCAGAGCATTTTTTTTACTTCAATACAAATCAGAAACTTCTCATTTCATGACTATTTATGTGGATGGTCCCCATAGCCTGCAATCCCTTCCACATTCTAATGTGATATTTAGTGCATTTCCTTTATCTTTCATCTCCTCTTCATTTCTCCTCCCTGAGTCCTTAAAAGCAATTATCATCTTACTTTAGTGTTGTCAAAATTTGGCATATCAGTTTTACCAACCAGGATCCTTGTAGGATGAACTCAGTCTTTTACCAGGAACGGCAGCTCTTTTTTTCCCCTCACTGTCTGATATTTGGACTTTCTGTAGTTTAAATATCCTGCTTTTATTTGCTTTTACTTTGGTCCTTTTACCCAGCTTCTCCTGTTGTTGTTGTGTTTTTTTCATAAGCTCTTATTTCAAGTTCAAGGACTGTAAGGAATACACTGCAGTACTTGAAGGGGAGTTCTCAAGGCTCTCTCTCAGATAAGATTTCTGAAGGGCTGTATTGAAGTGAATGAAAGAAACAGAGCCCATTTTGTTTTAACAAAGTACTCAAACATGTTACAGTGCAGCCCCCCGATCTACACCATGGCTAAATTACACCAAATCCAGAATCACCTGCCACAACATATTATTTCAGATTGCAGTTCAAGGCATGTACAAAACCTCTGATGCAGTAAATATTTCTGGGGCTTTTTTAAGTCAAAAAAAAAAAAAAAATACAAAAAAGCAACCCACAACACAATCCCATACTGTACATAGTGGTGCATGCAAAAACAAAACATTTTTGCTCTTGTTGAGGGAGGCCTAATCCAGTCCAACACGGTGATTATGATATTGTAGTATTTGCGGTACCATTTGCAAGATGCGTTGGATGAATTGATGTCTGTGATTGCAACAAAAGGAGCATGTGCCCTTGCACTCACCCCCCCGAGGCTACAGTTTCTCACTGTTCATTTTCCACTCTGTGCGAGCACCAGCACCTCTCATCAATGTCAGGCAATAAAAATTTTTACAGAGGACACAGCACCCTTTTATTATTAAACAGAGGAACGCAGACTCGAGTCCGTGCATCCATCATGCAAAAAAAAAAAAAAAGAACGAAAAAAAAACTTTTAAATGTCAGCCATATGTCTCGTGTTATTATAAACTCTAGTTATGGTCTGTAGAATGTAAGGAAGAATTGATTTCAAAGTTGCGTTTGGGTGGTATTATTTATTTATTTATTTATTTTATTTCTTTTTTTTTTGGGCGTTAAATATCCCAAGTGTAAACTTCGTGAGTTGGTTTGTGTATGATAAAATTGTGAAATTGCAACTTTTCAGCAAGTTTTGTTTAAACTTGTTGGCATGACTGCTGGGTGGAAAAGGAAGTCCCCAGATTATTCCAACTGGGGGGTTCAGATAAAGTTCATTTGCTCTCTTTCAGCAACAAATGTCTGTTGTAGATGTGCTAAATGAATGTGAATGAAACAAAAGGAAATTAAGGAACTACATGAGACCTCTGAGGTAGTGCAAAATCATTTCAATGTTCAGAACTGTAATTCAAGTCCAAAATAATTTGCATTTATAGAGATTGCTCCCCTGGAGGATAGCAAGTCTATCATATGTAATTGTAGTCACTTAAACAAGGTTTTTATAAAACTGAAGTGGCACTGCTTCCTTTTCAACAGTAATGGTGCTCTTGCATTTAAAAAAGAATAGCTGTTATTAGCAGTACTGAAAACAAACTAAACGCTTAATGAACTACACTGAACAGTTGATATCATGGTGTCAACATAGGAATAAATAAGGAGAAAAGCAAATGGAAATGGTTCGCTCTGAATCTCCAATGACCGACCCAATCATATAAAGCAGAACAATGGGCAAAACAGACATTTAAGAATACAGTAAGTAATACTGCATAGCACCATACTGGGAGAGAGTTAGTGTAGGACAGCGGATTTGCCTTTAGGTATCTGCCGATGACTTCAGCCATTAATGTCAAACAGCCCAGCTCAGCCCAAACAAGCTGGCCTATTTGTTCTGATTCGCCACCATAGACTCTGACATCATTAACATGCCGCTATATTAAATGGCATTCAGAAGTAAACCCGTGATCGATACGGCGCGCACCCGAGGCCATTAGCTGACAGGATCCGGTTTTGACATTATACAGGTAGGGGGCGTGTGATGTGTATTTAAAAATGCAAAGTGACATCTAATGTTTGTGTTGCTGCTGGTCTTGCAGACCCTGGCTCCAGCACGCCATCTGGTCCCCCCGGTCCAGTGCACTGTGTTTGGCAGTACTTAGAGCTGTTAAGTTGCCCTGTTTCTCAGAGGAGATCTGGTGTTATCAAATTCCTCTCCCCTGAACGTCTTGAGACCCGGGGACTATAAGAATAACAATATGGAAAGGAGGGGTGGAGGGGTGGAGGGGTGGGAGGGAGGAGTGGGAGTGGGCAGGGGGGGTAAAACGGTTTGTCTCTCCAGCAGCTAGGCTTTGTCACTTTACAAATGAAATCACTTCAGAAATGCGGAGAATTAATATCATAATGAAGCTGAAAGTGGTCATTAGGTTGGTGTAATGTTGCTCCAGAGAGATATGATAGATGTCCAGCAGCTTCAAGCCCCTATTTGCACACACAGTCACCTCTGCAGTTGCTGTTATTAGGAGAACATGTGAGGGAGAGAAAGAGAGGAAGCCACAGGAAGATGGGATTTTATTAGAATGGTTTCCAGGGAGCTGAGAGAATGAGGTTTGCCTCTACCTGTCACTGACATAGAAAGGATTTCTTTTTATTCACTTTTTTCTTTTTTTGGTAAGCTAAACATCTCCGCAATAATGTACACATCCCCCCCTTGCAGAAGTAATTTGTAAGATAATCCCATCGGATTCAGACGTTTAGTGCAACATTTTAAGATCAGTTTGGGAATTTTCTAGCTGTGCATATATACTCCATCCACATTCACAGCCATTAATTTACTCTCTTTCTTGTTTTTTGTTTTTTTTTGTTCTCTCCCCCACCTCTGCCATTGACAGGAGTATTGCATACTTCTTCCCTGCTTTTTTTTTTTCTCTCCACATTTCAACAGAATGAATTGCTCTGTACTGTCACTGGGCCCTGGCCAAGAATTCATTTTTGCGGGTCAAGTGTTTTAGAATGTCATCTTTGACAGGAACCATCTCATACAATGAATACAGGGACAGACCTTGACTTCCTAAGTTTTTTTTTTTTTCTTTTTCTATAACTCCATACACATATGTATGGCCACCATTGTGGGAATATCATGTCACATAGTGAAAGACGTGTATGAGAAAATCAATATCAAATTAAAACACCCAAACCACATGAAAAGAGAAAACGGGGGGGGGGGGGGGGGGGGGGGGGGGGGGGGGGGGGGGGGGAATGTGGGTGGAGTGATGGAAAAAAGGGTCTGGAAGATCCTGGCAAAGCGCACAAAGGCGAATTGGCATGGCAGAATTCAGTAATTACAAAGAACAAATGAAGCATCAAACAGGATGTAGCTAATGAAAACAATCACATTTAACACGGCTCTTTGGTGGTAGCTGTTCAATAAGTGAGCATAAGGCTGGCCGGCTTACAGCAAATAGGACGTAGGGGGTTTGCGAGGAACAGGGTTTTAATGTGATCGGACTATAACAGACAATCTATTTACAGCGTGCTCTGGGGAGCTTATAAACAAATGTTGAGTAATTTCAGCCAGCAGTAATTACCCTTGCAGCTGACAAGGAGAGTATGATACTTTCTCCTTCACCTCCAGCCCGATCTGGAAGACGCCGGCTCATACAATAGCAGCCGTTCCGATCCGCGTGCATGCTTGTGGCTGCAAGCCAGCGCTTTATTCGACAAGATCACCTCGTTCTTTTTTTTTCTCTCTCTTTCCCTCTGCAGTCAGGATGGTGCGATATACTGTATCCCAAAGGTTCACTGCGCAAAACAGACTCCCTGGTAATGTTGTAATGACTGAAAACCTGACCAGAGGTAATGACGTAAAAATCTGTGAGGTCCGCACTTCAAAACATGTAGCATGGTTCTGTTCAGACAATGGTAGTTTTTAACTGAAATGGATGTAGATTTTGTTAAAACTCATGCTGATTCAGTTATGATGAAAATTTGCTCTCAAAATCAGTTTCTGTTTTTCTACATTAACATAAAGTGCAGGGCCTCGTCACACAATTAGATCTAGGAAGCAAACAAATGAGTGTTCACCTTAAACGAGCGAGAAGGCCAAAGACATCTTTATCCTGGAAGATCAATCTCAATCCTGCAGCTGCTGCAAAAAATAGATTTTCATGCAAATTCGGCCTAATCAATCGGAGAGCCGGCTGTCGATAAATTGATTCGTGAAGCACACGTATAATTAAGTTATGAAACAATCGTTACAGAAAGAATTAAGGCGGATAAACAGCGGTGGGCCGCAAATGCGCAAACAAAAAAAAAAAAAAAACGTAATGAATGTGCGGAAGGGGGCTTTTCCGGGAGGAGGACCAGAGAGAGAAGGACCGGGAGGAGAGTGACGTGGCCGGACGCAGGGCCGGACTGACAGATGGACGGCGAGCTCGGCTGTCCCCCTGCCTCAGACGGACAGATGTCCCCTCTCCCCCCGCGCGCTGGCCCGACCGAGGGACTGTGCCGCGGCCGCCGAGATGAGAAGGCAGAAATTGGAGAGCTCCTGGGGGGGTTTGCTGGTCATTTGATGTCCGGCACAAGGGCAGGGAGCGACTCTGAACGAGCCGTGGGAGGGAGGGAGGGAGGGAGAGAGACAGGGAGGGAGAAAGAGAGGGAGGGAGGGAGGGAGGGAGGGAGTCTCTGCAGTCTGTCGCAAGGCCAGGCTGACTGGAGGAAAACAACACTGAGAAGAGACAGAGAGCTCTCTGGGTGCGCCCTGACAGGCAGGGACAGACACACGAATTCGCACAAATCACCACACTCTGCACACCTGCTGACCACAACAATGTACACATCAAATAAGCGCTACATGAATTAAATAATATAATATTGAGCAAATGTGTTAAAAAAATACACGCAGGCATGAAAAGGTCCTATTGCAGCCTGACATTCAGACCCATATTGACTGTAGGACATATTAGTGTCACTGAATAAAGAAAACAATAGAAGGCATAATTTAGAACATGTCTTTTGAAAATAACAGAATATATCCAGAATATGTAATATGTTGAAAATGTGTTTGTTTGGCCAAAAAATACAATAAACAAAACAACCTATAAGTTTAAAAGGCAGTATATAATTTTAGAAAAAAATTTTATATGATTTTGTATACTGTAATTCTTGGACAGTGGACAGTGCACGACTGTGTAGGATTTATAGACACTGCTACTGTGTGCATAAAGTGAACAGTGATTCTTTCATTTGGTCATGTATACAATTATTCAGTTGCAGATTATTTGCATTCAAAACATGTCGTTATGAGAGCATCTTCGGAGACTGCTTGTTGCTGGCACAGTAGTCTTATGTGTCTTTATGCGATACAAGTATAAACCGAATGTCCCTTTAAGGCCAAACCGAACTGCTCCTCCTTACCTCAGATAAACCACATCTTTTTTTTTTCTCTCTCCCTCTCTCTGTGTACAGCATAAAAATGTTGTCCCTTTTAGCGTCTACTTCACAGCAGAGAGGACTGTCCACAGCATGCTCGCCTGTGCATTAAGCACCAGCGTCATATGTAAACAGGTTGCCGATCCGAAAGCGATTCAAGGAGAGGGATTTGCATTTGGACGCCACCGGCGAGTTTAAGGCCCTCCTCTCTCCTCCAGGTCTCTGTTCCCTGTCTTTTTTTTCCAGACAGCGGAGGGGACTCTTTGATTACCTGCGAGTGACAGAGATGAGAGGGAGGCCCTGCTCAGAGAGAGAGAGAGAGAGCGAGAGAGAGAGAGCGAGAGAGAGAGAAAGAGAGAGAGAGAGAGACAGAGAGAGAGACAGGGAGAGAGAGAGAAAGAGAGAGAGAGAGAGAGAGAGAGAGAGAGAGAGAGAGATCACTGCCGGCTAGGTGCTGCTGGCACAGTGCTGTAATTAATCGGCTGCGAGGTGGGGATTTGGGGTTTTTGCGGGCCCGTAAAACTTTTCCCAGATGGCCGCACCCCGTGGTCAGGAGACGTTAGGCAACATTAGCCGCCTGTGCATTTCCACCGAGGCTCCAGGGACGAGGGGGGCTCGGCACAGGGGCGCTGACTCCAAGAGGCGTGGGACACGAGACATCTCTGTGTACCTTTCATCTTAGCTGAGATTTGGAGAGGGTTCAGAGCACAGAGGCTCCTTAATTCTCACTAATTCATTTGCGTTCCAGATTCACTTGGCTCGGGATAACCCGGAGAATGATAATGAACTTGTGAGGGGAGAGCGTAGTCCCTCGCCTTTGAATGTACTTAGAATGGATTGAGGGCTTTACTGTGAATCTTTCAAGAGGAGACGTACCTTATTAGGGCTGATTGCCAGTCATGAGGTGTCCTCTGCGAAGGGTTCACACAGTTTAACTCTTAAATGCACACCGACGTCTCCAACTCGTATATATACCAGTGCAAACATATATACACAGTTCAGATGGCAAAATAAACAGCATATACATTCATGTGCACTGAAGCACAGCGGCATCACATTTCCATAGCATCCTACATATTTCCATACTGTTTTCTAAGCCATATTCCATCCTGTGCCATGTGGATTTTCAATCAATAGATTCTACCCCCCAGCTTAAAAAGTAGGATGTGTTTTGAAAAGAAAAAAAAAGGTGCCGATGGTTTAGTTTCAGACCGACTCACATCCAAACAATGCATTATCATCATGGGACGAGCGGTATTTACATTTATGGATTAAAATGTCACAGATTGTTTTTCCTTCCAAGGCACAGGCGAGCTGAGTTTTTCCTCCTCCTCACTTTTACAAACAGGAGAGTAATGGGGTGCAGATTGAACATTACAAACTCAGCTCAGGCTCCATAAAACACCATAGAACCATCTGCACTGTTTATTGGCAATGTACACTGTGGATTTCAGACACTCCAATCCCTTCATACAAGCTCTATGAATGATCAGATTCTTAGAATTCAATCAACTATTTGCTCTTTCTGTTACAGAACTATTTGATTATGTGCATGCATATTTCTATGTCTAACACTGAGTATTATGTATAGTGGGCACGACACATGAAATGGAATTATTGTCGGAATTACAAAAGCACTCTCTGCCCGACAATGTTAAATCAGAGTGGAAAACAGTTTTGATTGTGAGTATTGTCCCTCGTTTAATAGAACATAACTGAAAACGGCAGCAGTTTCCAATGAACCTCCTTTAAGGACCGACACTAAACCACAAGATTTTCACAGATTCAAAGAGTGGCAGGGTGACCTTCTGAATAGACTGAACTCTGTGGAGAAAAAGAAATAAACCTTGATTGGAGGTTGTGTATTCATTCGATTCATTTTTGCTGTGATGATGAAAGCAATGTTGCATGGTCAAGAGTCTTCTCTGATGTGAGTCTTTAATGTATAACTATGTTTTAGACATAAAAATACCTTTCTATATTATCTACAGTATTGAGCTGATAAAATGCACCCAAGGAAATGTCTGTATGAGTGCATTAACAATAAATGGTTGTTGCCCATGGCGTTTGTAGTAGTTCAGGCATCCCAGATCATTGATCACTCCTTCCAATTTCATCCATTGCAGCCCTTCATTGAATTGTTTTGTGTATTGTATTTTGGTCTAATATTTGGTCACAAATACATGCATGCTGTTATGGAATATTGGCCTACATAAAATTTCCAGATCTGCAGCAGTAACTAAATCATGACATGTAATTATGACAAATTATACAGAAAGAAAAGGTTATTTGAAAATAGTCCCATGTTTGTTTTACGGATGCCTTCAAGCTCAATGTTTTTTTTTTCTTTGCTGGTTACTTAAGTCTCATTGTTTGACATTTTGAGATTCATCAAAATGATGAATCCCTGAAAAATCTCCACCAGTTTGTCTCTGAATTTAATATGTAACCAACAAAATAGCACCAGCACTGGTAGATGTGCTGGCTATACAGCAGGCAGCACAGCCAAGGCCTTGCAGGAAGAAGCAGAATGACTTGAGTACTTGCAGAATGACTCCTTCCTGTGTGACTCAGGCTCCGCTTGACGGAACACCTGAACAGGACAAAAACATAATGCCACGTATTTTTTTTTTCTTCAGGAGAATTCACAGACACGGTTGTGGAAGCGTCTGCCGTCAGTGAAAGGGAGGGGAGTGATTTATTTACTGCTGCGTATTATGTAGAAAGAGAGCCAGGATATTCACGCAGGCCGACAGACATTAGAGCCCCCTCTCAATCTTCATGGACTGTCATGGTTGTTGTACCGGCATTCAAAAGCTCCATCCGATCGGCCTGCGAGACACGCCGGCTAAACGGATGATTAGTTACCATAAACGATCCTCATCACCAGTGGAAATTGATGATTCAATACAGCTGATGACAGACCGCTCCTTTTGTCCCAGATAAACTGTGGGCCAGTCTGTATCAATCATAATAGAGTTATTATTGAGCATAAAGAAATGCACGCTTAATGTCATTAAACCCAGATATGCTCCCTTTCCATATCTGACATTCATCTGTGTGTAAGAGAGAGGGAATGGAGAAAGAGAAATAGAGGGGAAAAAAAACACTTGGGGCAATCATTTCTGGCAGCATGCTGGCAACTCCAGTATTTCTTCTCATTTACGGATGTTTTCCAGCACCTACAGCCAGGGTGCCACAACACTTTACAGGCTGCTTGTGTCATCACGTTTTCACAAACTTCTCAATCTGATTCGACCTTCATCTTTGGCCACCTGCTTGCTTCGGTTTTCTCGTCTCTCTCCTAGTCCCCCTGCTATGGAATCAAATACTCTGAGCTCACCGGGAGCAGGCGCGTCTCTCTGTCTCTCCTTTCAAACACGGTGCTTGTCTCTTCTGCCAATCCCTTCAACCCCCATGTTTTTTTTTTTGAAACAGAGACTAAATAAATTTGAGAGGCACAGACTGCATTACGAGCAAAGACAAAAAAATAATAATATCAACGGCCTTGATTTAATGACGTTTCGCAGCTCCAGCTTGTTTTATTTACTCACAAATACCAGAACATATGCATGAAAAGGAGGTGAAAGGGGCCAACACTTCAGCTTTACTGAACTGATGAAAACCTGACGCTGAGGTATTTACTACCAGCTGCACTTTTTCACTTGCTGTTTGTGAGTTAATATAAAGGTGATATCTGCAACCTGAATTAAGGCTACAGTGTGTATCTGACAGTCAACATTTCTCCTGCTTTTTTTACGGCAAAGATGGCCATGACTTATGCTGCTGCAAAGACTTAACAATTATGCATGTGAAAGTGTACCCCAGTATAATAATAATAATAATAATAATATCATCATCATCATCATTGTCATCATAATAATCATCATCCTCCCCCTCATATATTTAACAAATGTTGTCTTTCAGGGTGGTTCGTAGATATCATATTATATAATAGATAATGTTAGATTAAATAATACAACTTACATAAAGCTTGCTGTGATAGTGAGCAGGTCATACTGGCCGTGTAATATGTACAGTATATAATGGTTAGGGAATAGGGGTATACCTTGTGTCTGGAAATCATGGTACATAAGTACATTGTAACTTTATACTTATTAAATGTTGCTGTGTTTATATTTTCTATAAGCTTTTTACAAATAATTATAGACATATACAAGTCTTATTTATTGAATGCAAATTCATTCAGATGATTATTGGTGATGTCATTTATCCTATTGGTATTAAATGCTTCAGTCTGACAGTTTGAGTACATAATGAAGCATTGCTCTTACAGGTCACTAAAATCAGACAGCTTAAGTAGAAACGACTTACAAAATACAGCCTCTTTCATTTCAGTGATTTAATGCCTGTCTTGCTTTAAATGCTGACCCGTGCGTGAACTATGTACTTTTCAAAACGTCTTTAAGACGAATAACCAACAAAACAAGTCTTACGACAAAGATGAACGATCCTGAGCAGCACATTTATACTGATATGATTTACGTGAGTACGCTTACGTGATTTATCATGAGGCACCTGATACTTTACATTAAATTAGACAATTAATACATACTTACTACCCTGAAAAAAAAGAAAAAAAAATATATATATATATATTTCAATAACATAGGTAGGTCACCTCGTCGAAGCTTAGGAGCACTGACATCAACGCTGGAGTCGAGTTCTAAAACAAATGGCCAGCAGATAGAGTGGCAGGGGGAGGGAGTGGAGAAGTGTCTGAGGCCATTTTTCAAAAATGTTTCTCTGCACGAAGCAACATTGTAGGTGCTCGCTGCCAGACACGGCTCCAGAGAACCAAGGTTATCCCTTCCATCACTGCCTGTACGGGGGATCCTGCACAACAATTAGCCAGCGCCACCTGGAATGAATCCTAGGAAATATCATATTTATTTGTCCCAATATATATTCTCTGTATGTGTCCCATTGTTCGTTCAAAAGTAGAATAAGGTTAGGCGGTTTGCCTTTAAGACTGCAGTGGATAAATCAGATCCAATGACGAGCTGTATCTGTACATCCGATGAAAATGTAACTTGGAACAACTATGTTTGCTCGCCTTTAATCTTGTCACCGGCGGCTAATGCATGTGCGAAATCTATTAAGAGAGCCTCACTTGAGGAGATGAAAGGAGTGTGAGAGGAATTGCGATCTGCAGAGTTTAACCTGATCTGTCACAGACCAGTTAGTCTCACCTGCTTATCGTCACAATAAACACAATCCCCCGGAAACTCGGCCTTGCATGCGGTTTGACATTTACTTTATTTTCCGATCTGGGACCGAAGCGACAGACACTGTGTCCTGTAGTGCCTTTAAAAATGTCACTTTAGATATGAAATCAATTTGCATTTTTCTCTTGTGCCTGGATAACATGCCCTATTCAAAAGACTTACCAGATACAGTATGTGCAGATAATGACATTTGGAAGTTGTTTGCTGTAAATAAAAATTAGATTGAAAGGATGATGGTGCGAGCCTGGAGGGCCCAGGTTACTGAACATGTGGTTTTCTGTGTATTCTCCCTGTTAGCTCCTCCTCTTCCCAGTCAGGGGTTAAGACAGACAAAACGCTCCCAGGGTCCACGAGCTAAGCACACCACAACATTTCAGGAGGGAAAAAAATACCAAAAAGGAGAAAAGTACTAATGTGTGTCAACTGTGGCTTTCGATATTTGAAATGACTCCATTAAATAATGAAGAAACTATTACTGTCAATTAGGGGTTCTAAACAGCAATTACATTATTGAGAAATCAAACTGTCAGACTGTACCGCTCTGGTGTTATGCTTTAATTTATTGTTGTAATTAAAATGTTGCCTGTAAGTCCTTCATTGAAATCAGATAAGTGCCACAAAATTAGAACATGTGTATAATACCATTATTCAGACAAAGAAAAAAAAAAACAAATAGGGTTTAGCTTTAAAATAACAGGTAATTTTAGACTTGCGTTTGCTGGCATTAATGAGAGTATTTACTGTGCTGAACCTGCAGTGAGTGTATCTGTTCTGATCACCACCACATCATTAAATCTCTCCTTACCACAGAATGTCACCTCAGGAAAGGGCAACGAGATGACACCCTGGTACCGGGTAAAAGTGGAACCAGTGAGTGATGATGATCTGGACATTCCATCATCTTGGGGTGTGTGTGCATGTGTGTAGCGTGGCTGGGGATGGGGGGTGGGGGGTGGGGGGGAGGGGTGTTTGGCAGGAGTAATAGCGTGTAGGTAAATTCTGAAAACCATTTTATTTTGACTTGGTACCAGAATCAGTCCGAGGTAAAAAAAAAAAAAAAAGTTAACCGAGAGGTCAGTTCTCTGGTGTTGGAACTTCACCACAGGAGATCAGGACACAAATCCAAGCCATGATAAGGATGAACCCACCATACATGTTAGTTCAAGCAGACAGAAAACAAAACTAATAAATGAATAAATAAATAATGAACTAATGCTGCACCAACCTCCTTGCCATGCGAATATCAACATCAGGTGGGACGGTGGCCTTCTCCTCACTGTTCACACTTCACTTTTCCAAAGCTGGTATAACCTATCCACAGACCCTCTCAGTCCGACCGCATTGCTCTGTGATGAACAGATGGGGCCGGAGAAATTGGAGGTGCTGCGGATCCTTCTCGTGGCACAGCTGACTGCTAATTGGGAGTGGGCATTGGTAGGCACAGTGCGGCCCAGGGCCACCCCGACATCCCCTCTACCCTCGAGTCACAGCGAGGCACCAGGAACGCTCGCCTTCGGAGATCACAGAGGATGCCTCGGCAGCAGCTGGGATGCATTGATTATTTTGAACAATGTTTTTAAATACACAGAAACACTCTTTGGGTTGGTATCACAGACAGGTATTCGTACATGACATATCATCGACTCTAAAAACACATTCTTGTCATATGCAAACAAATACAAACAAAGTGCGTGTATGTCTTCACCTTTTGCAAAAATCACAGACTGTTGTCAGCTGGATTTAAGTTTTACCATCTGTATCAATACACCAAATGATACTTGAAAACAATGGAAAACACTTACTAAGCAAGAATAGGCAATATGCACTAGTTACATTTACACAACATTTAGTCATACAGCCGATGCTGTAAGCCAGAATGAATGGTATATAAAGGTAGCAAGGTAGATGATCAGTGCTATAGATATAAGAGTTACTCATATCACAGCTGAAACAACATCAGTGTATAACACACTGTATAACATGGTGCTACGGTAAACATACTGCTATGGGAATGAATGGCCATAATTGTGTCTTACTGATAACAAAGTAAGAATGGCAGTGTAATTTTTATAATAATGCAATATCATCCTAGTTTTCTCTCCATTCGCAGTGTTGATGGAAAAAAGTACCATCCTGTGTAATATTTTAAGATGTAAGGCACTGTGTGAGAGAGGCCAGCACTGCTGTGGAGAGACACATGGGACCCACACACCCAATTAGTCCCCCTGGAAGCGGGCGAGGGGGATGTTGATACCTCCTTCATGCTTTCGCACCTTCTCTTGGAGGGGCTCCAGGTGTGACTGGACAAGGACCACAGCAGAGACGAGCTCTTGCACTAATTGGCCGGTGTGGATTCTGGATGGAGAGATGAGAGAGGAGGGGTCTGGGATTAACCCCCCCCCCCCAATTCCCCCAGTCTAGCCCTGTCACCACACACCTCAATTCCAAATGATTTAGGAGCAATCGCTGGGTGCAAGAATACACTGTCTGCGGCAAACAAACGGTTAATATTGACATCCACACTCAAAAGAGGACTGTCCACAAACAATAAATTATTCAAAGGGAAAATAACATTGTTCTCAGTTTCACAAATAAAGCAGAACAGTCAATCATTCGGCCCTTGCTGTATTTGCTCTGACTTTCAAACCCCCCCCCGGAAAATGCTGCTTATACCCATGATCCAAATCTTCGTTTTGTGAACGTTTCACACTCTTTTAATGTTCATATTATATGAAGCTCCGCTGGTATCCTCTTTTGTTCAGCTGAGTGAGCATGAATAGAAGAACAGTAGTGTTTATCAGTCAATGAGGATTAACAATTCTGTCTTTTATAGAGTAAATGTTCTCCTAATACAGTTTTTTCAGCTTTCAAAAGACAGATAAAGGTATCAACCACAAGGACAAAGACATTATTTAGGAATAAATCTCCAAAGCAAAATCTTACTACTCTGAAATTCTCCGCTCAGCTCTTAAATGTGTGGTTATACTAAAAGGTGGAATACAATTTACAAACTTCTGATTAGCTCATTTTCTCAAATTATTGCATATTGTATCAAATAAATCTGCGATAAATGTTTTGGTTAATTGGAAGCAAGCAGCTGAATTTCTCAATTTTTTTGTATAAGAAATGAAGTTTAGGTTAGTTTTTCCTTCTTTTTCAATGTTAATGCAAATGTATGTACTGATTTATTACAAAATATAAAATACACCTTTAAAAATATACCATAGGAAAAAGTCTAGATTAATGACCCCTCTCTCACACCCATAAAGATTAGAGATGTTCATCAGACCATTAGAATTACAAATTCTGTTTGAGATTGCAGCAAAAGAAAGAAAGCTATTGCAGCATGAGTCCACTTAAAGAAGCAGCTTACCTACTGCACCTTCCACCAACGGTGAGTTCAGTCCTGTGGCATGTTTTTATCATCAGTTCATTTACCTTTTTAAAGGCGGTCACTGTGTTCCCACACCTCTCTGGAGTTACAAACAAACCTTCTCAGGTGCGCAAAGGTTGTTTACTTTATATTGAATTGCAGGATCTTTTTAATCATTCAGTGGTATTGTTATCATGATTCATTAGGGAACACGCACACACAGTGCTGGTGCAGTGTATGAAGGTGTCAGATAAAGTGTACTGAATGCCAGGGCAAAATAAAATTATCATCATCATCATCATCATCATCATCATCATCATCACCGTCATCACCATCATCATCATCAATTCACTTGGTAGATGCTCCCATCGAGACTGATTCTGAAGGCCATCATGGCAGGATGGTTCAGATGCACAAGGGCTAACATCAGCAACAACACAGGTAGAACACAACCAGTAAAATCTAGCTGAAAATATAAATAAAATATAAGCATACAACACAGATATTGGTTTGTTTGTCATACATAAATGCATCATCCTAAGGCACATATGGAGTGTAGTAAAGATCGATAACAGCAACATTTCCTTATCATAGTATTTGTATTGTTTATGAGGCAAATAATTATTCATAACAACATTATCTTACATCTATGTAAGAGTTGTGCCTAACAATCATTAAACCATATTACATTATATTAGACTTCACTTTGGATTGAGAGATAAAATACTAGTTCTAGGCATATATATATATATATTGGGATCAAGCTGAAATATTATTAAACGTATTTTCAACTACATCAGAAGATGTCAAATGATTTGTACACCAAAGGAATTATGTAATAATTACCCATACTCATTTATCCAGTTACAGGATCAGACACAACAGCTAAACACAAATAAGGAATGATATAAAACTGAATTTTTTTTACCAAATGCTTCTTATGCTTCTCTCAATAAATATGCATGATTGCATGTTTAGGGTACTGTACATATTAACAAATCCAAAAATTAACATGTGGTCATGCAATCTTACTCTGTTTTATACGTTATTACTTCCTCATTTAATTTTAACATACACAGCTATGGAACCATCACAAATTCAGACCATCCATAATCTGGTACTACAACATGGCATTCATTTATGGTTGTTAGTGGGAGATATTTGTCACCCTTAGGATGGTCTATACATCCCAGGCTAAATTTACATCCTAGGATTGGGGGCACAATTTAATAGATGATTATGATTACAATATCATGCATTAAATATAACAACCACTTAACATTTATTACCTTAGTGTATTTCACCATACGTACGATATCAGACGTGAACTAACAGACCTGATTTGCATCACTTTTCATTGTAAGTGCTTGTAATGCCCTGTGTTGTCATAAAAAAAAAATCTCAGTGGTTCAAATTTAGAGTATGAAATGGATAGGATTTTAGATAGTCAGTCAGATGGTACTTGTTTGTACTTGTAGTGCATTTTACAATAATTGTTAATTGATAATTGTAGTGAATTTTAAAGTGGGAAAATAAAAACAAAACAGGAAACCTCAGGCCAAAGAAAAATGGGAAAATTATTGCCTGACTCCAGTAACAGGTGGTCAAGGGAATTCTATAAGATGGATTTATCTTCATACTCTATATCTAATTTTCCAAAATCTTTCACAAAATCTTGAACTTCTCAATTATTGTATTGACATTGATGATTTGCTGGCAGAGTCAATTTTACACAGCCAAATTCAGCAGAAATGAAAACCATGTGACTTGACATGATGGACGTCTGATGTAAATATGTGTCACCTGTTGCTTGAAAAGTAGCACATCAGACACATCACTCACTTTCTCCTAACTTAAAATGGGCGTGGCTATCCAGAGTTACAGTGCACAGAAAGACCCAAGTTCATTACTGTGGGATTCAGCCCCTAATACCCATATTCCTGCATCAGACATAATTCAGATTATTCACAAATAGCACCAGATGGGAAAAGGAGGTTTTTTTTATCACTATTTATTTGAACACAGTGGCATTTCATACTTTAAGATTGTCAGCCTGGGTCATGGAAATCAGACTGTTGAATAAATTACTACTGTTCTTCTCAGTGTAATAAGTGATGCACAGGACTGGAAATCCTACGATTAACATAAATCGTGACAAAGACTATGACTTAAATGTAATGATAACTAAAATCTAATGCAACTGCGAAAGACTAAAAGAAACATAATGACATTATCGGGCACAATCTGAATAAAAGTGCTCTCATCAAATACCAGGACAGTCTTAATATGTAGATTCCCTTGAATGCAGAAAGCTTAAATACAGACTGGGCAAGATGAAGGGCGGGAATTCTTATTCTGTGTGTTCTATCGAAACAGAAAAAAAAGTGCATGTGATTTAACAATGGTATGATTTACTAGGACAAACCGAAACATGAAGCACTGAACAGCGGTCTTGTGTGCAATGAATGGACAAGTTTAGAAAATGCCCTTGCCTTTTTTTCACGGTTTAATTGCTTTTGTCGAAGGCTTACTTTATTTTTCATGGAAAAAAAAAGAAGAGAGGGGTCATGAATAAGAACAAGAAGTGCTGATTCCAATAATGCACACAGCTTCAGATAAGAGAAGCTAATGGATGTACAGACATACAAAGTATGTATACTCTGTGTAAATGGGAGAGCCTGTAGTCTATACTTGTGGTTCCATGCTGCAGTGAGAAGACATCGAAAAATCATAAATCCCAAACAGCCCCTCTGTCAGTTTCATTAACTCTGCTTGCATTTTTTCCAGCACTCTGCAGAGATGTAGGTATAATCAAGGGTGTTATGTTAAGACCATCTGATAATGGAACACCGTGGCTATTACCCAACTCATACAGGAACATTAATAAATAGGTTTGCCGGACACACAGAGCCAACCACACATTTCAATTAATGAAGATGAAATTTTGTCCCATGTCCCACAGGATATGGACTGAATGTGTCTAGAGGGCCTGTTTTTATACACACACACACACACACACACACACACACACACACACACACACACACACACGCACACACACACACACACACACGCACCGTGGACTGTTTTCCTATTCCAGACATGTTTTTCCCCCCTTGCCTGCCATGCCATTACGCATGCAGCCGTTTGTCAGCACGGAACATTATTAGCGCTTGAGAGATAAAACTTTAAGTGTTGCACCCAATTAGCACAACAGTGACCATGCGCTGTATTCTCTGTTTAATGCCTGCTCTTGGAGTGGAGCTAGTTATGGAGGTCTGAGAGAGAGAAAGAGAGACAGAGAGAGAGAGAGAGAGAGGGAGAGGGAGAGGGAGAGGCAGAGAGAGGGGGGGGGGAGAGAGAGAGAGAGAGAGAGAGAGAGAGAGAGAGAGAGAGAGAGAGAGAGCATGCGAAATGGCTTAAGCATTCATTTTGAGTAGAGAGACAGGTCCTATTAACATTTAACAGCATTTGTGCAACTTGGTGCGGAGGTTATGATGCAAATGAGGAAGAATTAAAAGTGGCCAGGGGTTTGTCATTGATGGATTGCAGTCTGGCAGTGCTCACACTTTCCAGTGCCCATCAGAGGCGATTACTGTGTAATTAAACCTTATTTCTGGACTCTCCAGCGCATAATTACTTTGTGAATGTAACCATCATCTAAAAGCTACCAAAATGCTTTAGCATTTAGTCTAGCAGTTATTTCCCGGGCTTTGTGTCAGATATAGCCATCAGCCAGTGCAAAAGAACTGTCACTTTTAATAAGAGGCGAAAAAAAAATTAAATGAAACAGTATGCTTATTACAGAAAAATTAGGCTTTCAAGTGGTAGTCTTTTCTGTTATTTGCATAATTTATTCTTTTTTTCCTGCCGCCGCAAGCTTTAGGCAATTTCCCCTCGCATTTAAATAGATCGCACATTTAAGGCTACTTAAGGAAAATTATCACTTTGCATATTTTAATTGTTGTGAAGAAAGTGGATTGAGAGAGGTCTGCGGCTCATCCTCTTGAGCGGCGCGGGCGCGGAGCCGTCTGATTCGGCCGCCGCACGCTGCTCCGCCGCAGATAACCCCCGAGTTCACGCACATCCACTCCAATTTCATCAGAATGCAAATGGAGCTCAGAGCGCCGGAACAAGTGGATCTTTGATATTTACAAAATAGCCACTAATGACGTGAATGTAATTTGTTTGACATAACTTTAGTTTCCCCTTATCTACGTTGTTTTTTTTTTTTTTTTTGAAGCCAAATGTTCCACAGACAGAGCCAAAACAAATTGTAAAAGGAATGGACAGAAAATAAAAGAAGCCAAACATCTTCAGGTTAGTGCCCATACAGACAGATGCTTACACATTCTTACACTCCCCATGTTCACGATCTGAATCTGATTTGAAGGAAAACCATGGGAAATGGTTTAGAACATTAGAAACCCATCAGAACATATGCTTGGTTTTGTGTCATGCGATATGCACTTCTTTACAACTTTGTAAACAATTAAATCTACATCACACCGTCGTAGGAAAATAACACACCTTATTAATCCAGTTGTAACTGACTGCAATTTAATGAAAAAAAGCATAAAAGTTTATGTGTGATTACATAATGTGCCACTGTGTAGTCTCTTGCCTTTTCTCTCTCTCTTTCCAGTCTCTCTCTCTCTCACACACACACAAACACACAAACACACACACACAAACACACAAACACATACACACACAAACACACACACACAGGGGCATGCTTATGCCATGAAATCTGTGACTTCTGCCAGATATCGCAGAAGATTGGTGTGGATGACCTGGAGAAAAAGCATTCCTAAGCACACAGTCCATAGGGTAATACTTCCCAGTGAAGGTTTGCCTTTACAGTTGGGTGATTACTCATGCTCAAACCAATTTGTACTACAGTAAACACAGAGAGACAGTGTTTACGTGCTGGAAAAAAAAATCTAAATATGAATGATTCACCGCCACCCCCCACTCGAAAAAAAATGAAATCATTAATATTGGAGCTATCACCTGAAAAATCCCTCATGAGTCATATTTTTACATATATACTGAGAAGCACACTTTCCAAAATAACAACCTCTCTCTCTGCCACAGAGGCTTGTTTATGTTCATCCTTACAGCTCTGTAAAAAATAATGTCATCTTACATTACTGAAAATACAATATTGGCCTTTCATACTATAAAACCTTTGTAAGCTTGTGACATGTTTGGGAACGTTTAATCCAAGCTTGAGATAGGCATTCAGCCAGGGACAAACTGCTACCAAGCCACATTGATACACAATGAACAGAGAAACCAAACCATTCATTTTCCACCATTACCACTTGTTTTCCCCAGATATATGTATATGTTGTACATAACACAGATGCTTTTGAGTAGTTATTTAGAAGTGTGATTAGGCCGTTTTGTTAATACACGCAGACAGAAACATCGTTAATAAGCAAACCTCTGTGCAATACCAATGACAACAGCGAAATGTGGATGAATGTTTCTGGTTTGTGCTTTCTACAATGTTCTGTTAATGGAGTACAACACAACACTTGCTTAAATTCCTCATGCAGTTGTGAGGACATAGTGAATTATGGGTACCCCGAATCCAACCCTGTGGTATTTAGTAAGCAGAGAACAAAATAAATAACATTTCAGTCATGAAATGAATCAGATTTTTTTCAGTTTGAATATGTTGACATCCTCAGTCTCATCACTTGATGAACTACAGAAGAGAAATGACCAACCACTTAAAAAATTTCTTTAATTCTGCTGAAAAGAAACTAGAAACCCATCAAGGGAAACAAGAGACTGCAAAATATTTTAGTGTTGGCGTGGCAACCGTGAGTCATGCGGTCTACAAGGGGAAGAGGCCTTAAAGACAACAGCTACTCAGCAGCTAATCATTAGTTAATTGCATTCTAATAAATCCTTGAGGAGATGTGCTAAAGACAGCAAGGTAGATATAATAAACAAATTTCCTGTGCAATGACAGAAAATACATACTACGCATGTACACGTATTTACTGCACAATGCATTTAATTTTGCTATTAACAGTTATGTATGCACAAAAAAACAAAGCAAACACATTCGCTTTAGGCAACTTCTGTGTCAGGGTGAGATGTAATAATACAAAATCTAGATTTGATTTTTTTTTATTCAGAATGTTTATTTGAGGTATGCTTGTTTTCTATCCCCTCCATTCTTTAACATAACCATAGATAACAAATATTAACAGGAGAAAATTGTTCATAAAAATAATTTTCACAATCTTCTTCAATGGTTACTGATTTTTTATTTCTGTATTTTCACCCAAGCCAGTTCCCTGTGACAAGTTCTCATGGAAAGAAAAAAAAAAGTATCCCTACAAATACGTACATTGGGACAGATTCTTTTAAACATTACAGTGCACACACCCAAGATAAGATGCAACAAATTACAATTGAAACGGCAATGAGGACAAAAATGCACTGCAACTTTTTTTCAGATCTGAAAGTTAATTGTACAGCAGCTTCCTACGCACATACCATCAACCATATAATGATACCGTCAAAAAGTCCAAAGCAGTAATGTCTAATTTACATTAATAATGCTCACAAATTATGTGAATTCATTATGCCTGTGATGGGTAATTTAAGCTTCCATTACTTGATTCTAGTCATTTTTTTCAGAGAGAAATGGATTGTTACATTTTAATGAGTGCAATAATAACACATTTGGTTTCTGCTGAAGCAAAATCATGTACAACAAAAATGATTTTGTAATTGTAGATACACAGCATAAAAGATAAAGAGAAATCAGCAAAGAGGGTAAGAGGCTCATATCATATTGTGCATTGTATAGGTCTTTCAAAATACACACTTCCTTCCCTATAAAGTCATAGATTTATGCTAAAAAAAATAACATAAACTCAACATTTGTTCTGGGGTCTCAACACATTCAGCTGAAGAAACACTTTAGTGGAAAAACATGTGCCCACATTTTAAATGCTGTACATAAACAAAACCATAATGAAGTGTCTGAGCAGAGATACAAGAAATGCACAAAATGAGATTTCAAGAAAACATCTTTAATGAGTTACTAGATGTATTAGCTGTACCTCAGAATACAAGAAATTACATTTGACTGTAGGTGGCAATATACACACACACACACAAACATGTATGTGGTGCATTTTTATATGTATATATCAATAAATTTAGACTAATAAGCTTGTGCAAGTGCAGGTGTATGTGTATATTATATAATATAATATCCACACAGACACACTGAATAATGTGTGCACACACATACACGTTCACATGCGCATTACAACAATTCACAAAAAGTTAAAGCAGCTATATGTATATTTATATATTTATTTGATTTAAATTTGCATTGAGTGACCTTGGAAAAGACCTATACAGTCCACAATTTCCTAGCAGAAATTTAGCATTGTGAGTACATTTCGAAGTCAGTCAATATCCAAAGTAAGTATGCACTATCTTCCGAGGCACACTCACTAATGTCTTATCAGTTCTGTTGTTACCTTTCAGTGTATAGACAGCCTTTCTGAGGTAGACTGCTCAAGTTCAAGGACAAGGACATTTTTTTTGTATTTTTTTAATACATCTTATGAATTTTTTTCATTCTTTTTTTTTTTTTTTTTTTTTAGAAATGCATGACATTCAAGACAAAATAAATACTACATGTACAATATGTAGCAATGAGGTAGAAATGGTTATAAAGAACAATGCTTGAATATAAAACAAATAAGATATTTATATATATTTATATAGACATGAAAACAACATCCTCAGCTGTTTTTGTACAAAACCTAGCCAAAAAAGGACAAAAAACATTGGTTGGAAAATAAAATTCAAGTGATTTGGTTGTGTCTACAATATGAAAAGGAATGGATGTGCTTATAACCTTGGTGTACTTCTGACGGATTTTTTTTTTTCCTGGTTCATTTTAAAAATAAATATGTACCATTGTACAGGCTGCACTGGCTCTGCCCCCCAACACTGCAGCCAGACTGACCCCACGCTGTCTACATCACGCATATCAGAGTGATGCAGTCTCATGCTCCAATACTTTATCTCCACTGACAATGGAAGTATGAGGTGACATACTGCGTTGCATCCAAAAAAAAAAAAAAAGTATGAATGCAAAGGCTTACTATCAAAGCATAAAAATCACTCTATGAAATTTAGTCTACCTTTTGTCCCATGTAGAGCAATTCCTACCTTCAGTTGTTGATGTAGGATTTATGAAGGGGTTTGTTCATAAAAAAAAAGCCTCTTAACCCCATTCTCCAAACACTGGGGAGTCTGCAGCAGCAAACAGTTAAACAGACAGAGGGCCAGCTAAATAGCCTTTATGTAAACTGCTGTCACACTCCAGTGAACACTTCACTCCGTCTGATTTCCCTTAACGCTCAATGATTCAAACATACAGACAAATCATCCATAAATACCTGTATTTTTTATATTTATAAACGACATCATGGGCTCATCTTTTTTTTCCCCTATTTGAGACCAAAACCAATCTAGTTTGAGTCCTGCAGACACAGAAATGTTACTGAATTTGCTGATTTTGGAAATGATTGTTAACATAAATTTAAAGCGATGATTTAAAAGAATACTTTATCAGTTTTATACTTTACTATCCCAAGCAGAATTTCTAGGCAACCAGCATAAAAGACAGCCTTGATCTCCATGATAACCATGAGTATGTTTCTGCATGTTTTACTATGTCCCCCCCCCCCCTTACTAGTCAGGCAAACCTAAATGAGAAGCATCACGGAAATATAGCCTTCCATGGCAATTCTAAGAGCTGAGTATCAGTTTGTGGGTCAGTACAGGGCAACAGCTATCTGAGACACGCTGGACTTCAGATAAGAGAAGTGTCAAAATATTTAGTTCAGGGGGAGTAAAATCAAAACATTTCTTCCACACCTCAATTAGTGCTGCCACTGAAAGTCTATGAAACGAAAAAAAAAAAAAAAACATGACTAGCAGTAGTAAGTGATCATTTAATGAAAAGTAAATGCAGCCGTAATAACAACGAAGCAAAGTTCAATGACAGATATATAGGAAAAGACCCAGCCATAAGGCCCTCTCTGTGCACCTGTACACTGCTCTAACAACTTTTCAGTGGTATTGAGTGGGCCTACTCAGCCCACTCTCTTAGTGCTTAGCATCAATTTTCATCCTACTTCAAGGAAATTAAACGAGAAAACAAAAATACATTCAAACACAAGGCTTTCTTTTCTCATGCATTTAACAGACTTCGCGACCTCCCCCTTTACCTCTCAGACTGCACAAGCACGTTAGCCATCACCGACAAGACAAAAAGGACAACAACGGCACATAAAGCATGATGTGTTCAAAAAGGAGGAAGGGAACGGCATGCCCCACAATCCAACAGATGGTCCTTCTAAAGAGACCGTGTGTTTTTTGGGGGAAACGTATGTACAGTTATGGAAGGAGACTTCATGGGGCTGGTGACTAACGTTTTTTTTTTTTTTTTTTTTTTTTGATAAAAAGGAAGCTTTTTTGCTCTTTCAAAAAAAAAAAAAAGGACAGAGTTAGCCTCCCAAAGCCCTCCTGACTTCCAGCCATCCTAACCTGTTCTGCTTTCAGAGAGAACTGTAGTAAACGGAGGTAGAACAGAAAGCAGGCCAAACGTGATCCTTATATATCATTGTACATAAGGCCGACAGTAGCAGCAGAAGGGAATCTCATACCTCAAAAACGTGATTGAGTTGTTTTGGGTAAACACTTTCACCTCTTTATCCCCCAGTGGGCTTGTGAATGATCTAATGGACATGTGAATGATAACTTCGATCTTCCAGGCTCTACTGCTAGTCCTCCGGCCGTTCTCGTTGTAAAAAAAGGGGGGACACGCAGCGATTCACATTTTTGTGTGGACTGGCTTTATGGCATTAACTCTTTGTCTGTGCTCTTCACTTTAAAATGTACACTTTCCATGTACTGTGAGTGAAAGCAGTTTTGTATTGAGTTCTGATAGACAATGCTGAATTCAAGAAAGCCTGGGCCTCAATTCTCAGCCCGAATCAAATAAAAGAACAAGTCACAATAAAATTCTTCACTTTAACACTTGGTAAAACACCTCTCTTCCCCTTGACTTCCTCCTCTCAATCCAGAGTACATCTGGTACATTCATTGTCATCTCCTTGCCTTTTTGTCAGACTGTTGAGGTAAACCTAATTTTATTTTTTAGATAATATGAAGTAGATACCTAATACTCTCAGCAGTACATAGTGCTTTTGACACAACCTTTTGAGGTACTGTACAAATCACAATCACTTTCCTGAGTTTTTTTGCCAACAGAACATCAAAAGAAAAAAGTACATAAATTAGGGTCAACGTCACAATTATCCTATGCGCTTTCTTCTGTTCCCACATGACGCTACAGAACAGACACAATGGAGGAATACTGTTGCTTTTACGATGGCCAACATCAGACTCTCCGATAACAACAGTAAATCACTAATTTTAGTCTCACGTTTGAAGTTAAAGCTCTTTATATTAGCACATGCCACCAATGTAGATTGTGAGGCAAACAAATAATACAAAATGATAAAGCACCACTTTAGGCACTTGTTAGCAACTAAATCTTAAGCAGAATGATATATATATATATATATATATACACACACACACACACACACACACACATACACGCGCACACACATACACACACAAACACACAGAGGGTTTCCATCCTCTTGAAGTCACCCCACTTGCACCTTTGTAAGCGATACCACCTCCTGCAGTATCAAGTGTCAAAATAAGATTTCTCTATTTGTCGTTTGCTGATTACCATCTCTCCTTTAAAGCATGCTCCTTTCAAGTCTGTACTGATGCCTTTAGGTGCCGATATCAGTGCGGTCTGTACTTTCTCCTTTCAATCTGCACTGTAATTAAACAAGGGACTCTTAATTTATCCCTCTTCCCCAGGCTGTCCCTGCCCATACTTCCTTCTCTAAAGTCTCTTTTCATTGGCTGCCCCCGTACATTTTGTTCCATTCTGTGTAAGTGTCAAGCTCTTTCTGCGATATACTGGGCTGGACTTTACAGAGAACATTCTCAAAATCCTGGTAAGTGACCGGTCTCAGCTGGCCGGGCAGCATGGCCGACAGGTCAGCACCTGGCATGCCGTGCAGGGGGCCGACCACCGCCTCCTGGCACAGCCGAGCCACGTCCAGCCCCGAGAAGCCCTCCGTCCTCTGGACCACCAGCGCCACCTCTTTGTCACTGAGGCAGTAGTTGTGCTGTGAGAGGAACTGGCTGATTATCTGGTGCCTCGCCCCGCTGTCCGGTAGGGGGACGAGGAGCCGCTTGGGGAAGTACCTCCTGAGCGACTCGTCCATCTCCTCGGGCTTGCTGGTGGAGCAGACCACCAGCACATGATCCTCAGCCGAGGAGAGGACGGCGTCCAGCTGGGCCAGCAGCTCTCCCCTGATCCGGTTCACCGGGCTCTCCTCGCTCAGTTGGGCCGACAGCAGCATGTCCACCTCGCTGACAAACACCACCGCCGGCTGCCGGCACCGCGCCACCAGGAAGGAGGCGTGGACGATCTTCTCGCCCTCGCCCAGCCACTTGGTGACGAGGGCGGAGCCGCTGAGCCGGAGGAAGGCGGCCCCCAGCTGGCTGGCGATGCAGCGGGCCAGCAGCGTCCTGCCGGTTCCCTGAGGTCCGAAGAGGAGAACGCTCCGGGGCAGAGCGGACAGCCCGCTGAACACGTCTGGCCGCAGTATGGGCCACAGCACCTCGTCCTTGATGGCGGCCTTGGCCAGGTCCAGGCCCGCGATGTCGCTCCAGTCCACCGGGGGGCCCTGTTGGAGGATCTCTGTGGTGACCATCTCCAGCAGCCGCGGGTCACTGCTCTTCAGCTGCTCCTCGGCGGGGTGGGAGGATGAGGTAGGTCCCGGCATGGGGTGGGATAGGTGCTGCCGGTGATCGTCACCGTGCTCGCCCATGACGCCTGGAGCGAACTTCCCGAAGGACTCGCCCGGCTTGGAGCCACCCGAGGAGCCCTTGGCCGAGCCGAAGGAGGGAGGGGTGAGCGCCCTGCCGGACTGGCCGCTGAACTTCCTCTGCTGATCTGACGGCATCAGCTGCTTGGTGGGCTTAAACGGCAAAGATAACACCTCAGCACTTCTGTCAAACCCATTCCCCCGGCTCGCGTCTGAAATGTTGTTGTCCGGCATTCTGTACATGGGGCTCTGAGTCGAGCGCTGTTGGCTGTAGGTGAAATTTCCATAACTGGAGTCCATTTCTCCTTGCTCTGCCATATAGAAAGCTTTTCTCTTCAGAGAGCTGGCTGAACTGCTGCTCAGAGGTGTTGGTGCAATCGGCGTGAGGTTATGGGACTGGTAGGTATAGCTGGGGAGGGTGGAGGGGGGCAGAGGTGTGGGGGCCGCGATTCCCGACGGCAGGTAGGCAGAAGGAGGGGGTGCCCCTCCCGGGCTGTACACGGGGGCGACGGCGGTCTGCGGGGGGTACCCCGCCGGAGGGTAATTATAACCGGAAAGGTTGGGGGACCCGGCGTTGTAGCTGGGCACCAGGGAGGGGGGAGGGGGCGGGGGAGGGGGCTGCAGGAGCCCGGCGCTGTGCAAAGGCGAGGGGTGGGGAGAGGGCAGTGCCGAGGCAGGCTGCCCTCCATAGCTTGAATGCAGGTAGGAGCCGTTGTAGCCCGCGGTGTATTCCTGAGACGACAGCTCCGCATGTAGGGCGGAGGCCGTGTGACTCCGGCAGTTGCTGCTGGAGTAGCTGGGCTCTGTCAGGTTTCCTGCCACGCCTGGCGAGCTCCCGATGCTGGCCGACACGTCCGCCGGCGGCAGGCCGGTGCTCGCCCCGCTCTTACTCACCGAAATGACATCCGGGACGCAGTTCACAGGGTACACCCCCTCCAGCCAGGGCTCGCCCTCCGACTTCCTCCCGTTCAGAAGCCCCGGAGCAGCGTCCGAGTAGGAGCTAAGCAGGGCCCTCTCGCCCGGACCCTCCAAAATCCCCGAGTACTTCTCGGCGTACTTCTTCAGGAGGTTGGAGGCAGTCAGTGCGGAGATGTCGTCGTTGGCCCAGGCGTACTGGTAGGTCGGCTGCAGGTGTCCCCTGTAGGACTCCGCCTTGTGTGCTGGGGAGCGTGTGGTGGAGCTGATGTCAAAGTGCTGTTCTGCCCACTGTGCATGCTCTGGGGTCCACTGCATCTTTATGCCTGAAATGCCAACAACAAACAGCAAAAACCACATTACATGCGAATTAAGCATTTCAGAATGAGGCCAGCCAAAGGCACACTCAGATACCACAACACCTAATGCACACACAGACTACAAGTGGAGACTGTACTGTGTATGACAGGTCTCTCTTTAAAAAAAAAAAAAAAAACTGTAACCTTCAAGACTTGACTGTTTTAGCTCTACCAACCTTGTCAGATTTTCCCGCACACCATCCCCTATATGTGTGTGTATATATATATATATATATATATATAAAAATATGAGGCCCTGCTGACAGATAGCATCAAGGATACTGCTCTGATTTGGGACCCAGCACCTAGTTAGCACAGTATAATGTGTGCTGCACAGAACAATATGACACAGACATTGCAGGTCACTCTATAATCCAACTCTCATCTAAAGCGATCCAAGACAGTTTGAAATCTGCTTCGCGGAGTGCAGCAAAGCAATCTCCCAGGCAGCGCTCCGCTGCCTTCATCACACAAAGCCCAGGCGCTCGGCGTGAATTACAACGGCCTCCTCTCTGCCTCCCGTTTCCTGACGTATTTAAACAAGCCGGCGCTCTTGTGTCTGTCCTGCTCTCCCTTTAGTTTCTTTCAGGGGCTCAGAAGGCTTTGCCCCCTTTAATCCCAAACTCCATCTGCAAATACCACTGTGTACACACGCTGTCATCTCTGACTCAGCATGTGATTTTCAAAGATGTCTTCTAAAGTGCAATAGGTTGGACAGTAATGACTATCTTGTTTCTTCTTCTCGGATTGTTTCCTTTAAGCCATTGACACACACACAGGTGCCCCAGCAGGCTTTGGGGCTGTCTCTCCTCTTCTCGGGGAGCGGCATCTGTACCCCGATGGTGGCGACGCAGCTGTATCAACAGGCGAACACCTCCTCTCTGTCACGCAGACTAAAGTGTGACACATAAGGACAATGCAGCAACAGGGGTGTAAGGCGACTGCCTTTTTTTTTTTTTAAATGTCCCTCCTCTCAATCTCGGCACACCTTTCCCGATACCCAAATTTACACAACTCTGGGACTTAAATGATCAGTCCAATGAATTTGGTGTGGCTATCCACGTGGATTTATTCAGCTTCAACTCATACATAAATGAATGTTCATCCATGAACACACACACAATCGTATGCACACACACATACCACAAATGTAAACACATATGCACTCATACCATGACTCCATGCATGTACACATAGACAGACATACACTCACACACCTACACACACCCACACCTACACACACACACACACACACACACACACACACACAACCTGCAGCAGCCCTCTCTGTAGAGAGAGAGGCAGCAGCGGTGGTGGCGACTGGCTCGGCTGCAGCGCTGTGTTTGTTTGGTAACAGAGCGGTGTACCGATTCCCACATGACTTCCCTCCAGCCGCTCGCCGAGCCGCTACACCAGACACTGGGAGCTAATTAGCGGGATGATGCTGTGCTAATTGTGTTAATTTACAAGGTTTTAGTCAGAGAATCGTGTGAGGGCTGGCACGGCTGTCAGGCTCCAAAGCAGATGATTAAGAAAGGACAAAGAGGGAGAGAGGGAGAGAGAGGAAGAGAGAGAGAGAGAGAGACAGCAGGAGACAGACAGAGACGGTGTGCACTCAGACATTTAACTGCTGGGATGTTGATATTACGACCGTTTCATCTGACCACTCACATGCATTAATACTGCTGATAGTGGATATGATGCAACACCATAGCAGGAGCTTTAAACTAGGTGAGGAAGAATCTGCTGGGCATACAAATATATGCAGAACTGGGATAAGGAGGCTGATTATATATATACTATATACTATACTATATATAATGCTAATTTCATAAACGAAAAACATTCATAGAATAGACTATACATTTTGCACTTAAGATGTTGTCATATGCTAATTTCTGTATTTGGCTGTGCATTACTAACCAAATTCAAAATCACAATTATGATCAACAGGTGAATTTCAATTTCAGCATTCAGAGCACTTACTAGGTAGCCTTCAAAGAATTTCTTTGTGTTGTGCAATTTTAGTTTTGTAATGTTTGTTAAATCCCATAAATTCTTTGCACCACATCAATTCTTTCTGATGGGCGTGAGCGGGTCCTTGTAGTGAAATACAGATTAAGTAATTTCAAGGGGATGAAATCCCAGACAGCCGCAGTGTACATGTAAGGGCTTCAAATGAAGTTCCTTCCCCTCGCTCATTTAAATAGATTTTTTTTTGACACATTTAGAAGCGAAATATTTAACCCGAGCCATTTCACAGCTTTATTCATAAAGGGCTTAGCAACAGGAATGAGGTTTTCCCTTCTCATTCAATACAAAAATAATGACTTTCTGTACACCTAGGAAAGGAATCAAAATGGATTTGGTTAAAGGTGACTCAAAGAGACATGCCCGTTTGGCACTAAAACATCCTAGTCATTTGAGTTAAACCACGCCAAATGATTCTTCCTTTTGGATAATACTTTCACATCTCACGTCTGCAAATTACAATACGTTTGCAGCCGATACCTTTCTGTTACATCTCATCTGTATAAAGGGGCAATTGGGAAAACGGCAGAGGTGCTTCTAGTTGAGGGCACTTTACCTAGGTTGGTGTAGATCCCTGAGCATCAAAACCATAATGAAATGGATATACACCAATGCGAAGAAAAAATGTAACTACAGCTTGAATGACTGTGAGATCAAGGAGAGATGGAAAAGGGTTGCAGCAGGAGTTGCTTTATTCTGCCAGAGAATAAAAAGAAACAGGTTATTCTTAATTCTTCACACTGCTGTAAAAACATGGAGACAAATTTATCCAACCCTCTGACCCACTTTAAATCACATGGTACACTCAATGCAACGGTCACAGTTGTTGCAAACTTTCACAGCTGAGCTTTGGTTTGGGAGCTATGTCACATGCTGGTAAAGTAGTTATGTTGCCACCTTGGTCTGTGAGACTATATATATATATATATATATATACTAGTAGGGTAGAAATCACAAGGGGACATGGCAAAGGCTGCACCAAGTTCCAACAAAAAGAAAAAAAAAGTCATAAGGGCTCAGCACCAATGATAATGGAAAGCTAATGTATTTATACTCTTATTGTTATTCACCCAATGGTGTGGGAGGCACGCAATGTTCAAGACAACCCCAGGCCTTCAAAATATACAGTTAGCAGCAAGAGGTATGATGGGATTTCTGTGGCTGCAGGACCACAGGTGCTAGGTTAAATAAATACTGATCGACAGGTTTGGGAAGTTATTAATTTAATTAGGTGACATGCCTGGAACACTTCTCAATCCTTTACTCCCATTCTATTGGCAAAAAGCTAACCAAAAGCTGTTCAAATTCCGAACACATTAACACTATTCTTCACAAATGAAGAATGTTGTACAATGTTGACAATCATAAATTTAAAATCACTCTTTAGAAAATAGAGGATATTGTACGCAAATTAGCATAATTCAATGCCTTCATTTAAAATACAGACAGCTGTATTTCTAAATGTATTCAAATTGTGCATTTAGAAAATGCAAATATGGTATAAATAAAATAGTAAATATAATTCACTTATAGTACACATCCTTTCTTTTCTTGTTTCCATACACATTTAACCCCATTTAGCAACACGGTAAAGACAGTCCATGGCTCAGTTTTAAAAGAGACTGCGAACACACACACAATCAAGTGTAACAGTTGTTCAGAATTTTTCTTCAGCCTATTCATCCAAGCAGCCTTAAGGACAGAGGTCACAAACACTATTACCGAGAGCATTAGATGGCACCACTGGGGTCTCTCCAAAAACACAAAATCCAACGAGGGACAGGGATATAAGAGTGTATTGCTGAAGCTTCCCCATCAAAACTCTCCTCTGATCCACCACTGAGTTGCACATCATGCAGTCCTTGTCATATCCAAACCAAGGGGCAGCTTTGTTGCCTACCAAAAATCATCCCAAGATAAAAATTCTCACCTCAGTGTTAAGACCAGAATCAGACCACAACCACAGCTTTTGTTATGTGAACCCAACCCAGAGCAAACAAATCATTGTTGTTCATAGTAGCAATTTTCCAGTTTGTGTTCAAGCAATTTAGGCATGTATTTTGCAAAGTCAAGGCAGCCAAAGAATACCAATTAGGACCAGTCACTACCATTGTACAATATTGTGCACCCACTTAAAGTTGCTATTGAGTGAGAGTTGAGAGTTGCTTCATACACTATGGACCACCAACTGACAGACTATTTGATGTTCAGAAAGAGTGCAATACAAACAGTTTTTTGTTTGGGGGTGGCAGGAGGTTGGGTTATACATGTTCGTGGATACACTTATGTTCTATTGTGCCGGAAGAAACTCTGGCTAACAGCATCTGCTAAATGAATGTCATGTAATTCTTGGCTCTATGATGATTTCTTTTCTAACTAGCAACAACTTCAACAAAGAAAAAAAATAAGATTAAATAATCACTCGTTCTCTTGAACACTGCGCCTGATTGGCTAATGCTTCAAGCTGGAACACATGAGGACATGTGGGGGTGAACAGCTCTGGGGGCCAAAAATCCCTCCTGAAATGTGATTACAAACATACTGGAGACAATTAGCGAGGACTTGGGTTGCTGGCAAAAAATCTATTCCACCTTCTCTCCTCAGCTCAGCGTAGTCCATCAGCTGCTTAGAACGGCTCCCTGCTTGTGTCTCCACAAACTAACCCCTCATGTTGTGTTGGTTGTGCTCAAGGGAGCAAGGTTCACTTTCAGCAGGAAAAAAAAAAACCTTAGACATGTCAGCAGTGTGTGTGTGTGTGTGTGTGTGTGTGGGGGGGGGGGGGGGGGGTGAGAGTGAGGGAGTTGGGGGGGGGGGGGGGGGAGAAAGAAACCAGGATACGTGTGGGGGTTGGGGAGGGAGGGGAAAAAAACACATTCAGAGAAGCAGTCACTCCTTTCTGTGCCAGTCAGGCCTCAAGAAACACACACATACACACACAAGCAGGCAAAACGTCCCACATCAGCTTGCACAAACCATCCAATGGAGTACAGAAAGCCAAAAGCCTCTTGCATGTGTACGTGCACAAAGAGGGGATGAAATATGTTTGTCAGTATATTTGAACTCCCCGGGTTGCATATGCATTTAAAATCCCTGGTTTTACACCGCGTGCATGACCAAACAATATCTTATAAGCATTTATCAACAAATACAGCTGCCTTTGTCTGTGTTTCAAGTGGGGTAATTAGAGAATGTACCATGAGCAGAATACATTCTCATTGGCTCCAGGGCTTAAGCTCAAATTGCACTGATTAGCAGCTCTCAGGTCACTGAAAAGGTCTTTGTATAATACCGCAATGTGCACTGGTCAAGCTGTTTCTCCCTCCAAACCCCGGAACACCAAGAGCAATGCATCCATCACCTACACTCATCTAAAAAAAAAAAAAAATTAAAAAACATTCTCAAGCTATTTAGAGCTTATTGTCCTTTACTTTGTCATTCACACATGTATTAACATCCCTGCTCTTTTGCTCTTTCAGAGTGAATTATACAAGTATCTTTCAAAAAAAAAAAAAAGGGAAATGTTAAACACAAAAGATCACTAACGCTATTGCGAGGAATGCGGTCTCCTCAACCTCAAAGCCCTGGACCTAATCGATTGAGCGCCACGCTGCTTAAGGTGTCGAGATGCGGTTCAAGCTCTGAAATTCTGAATCCGAACTTCAGCAATTTTGAATAATGCTATATCTCCCCGTAAGTTAGTGCATTATTTTTAAAGAATGGAACACTACAGTGGTGGCCATGACGTGTGAGAAGGCACAGGGCACCCGCTCAGAAGGCACAGGGCACCCGCTCAGAAGGCACAGGGCACCCGCTCAGAAGGCACAGGGCACCCTTGGCAGACAGCAGACGGATAGACAGGGAGACATCAGACACCCCGGCTCACTTCAGCTCTGCAGTATTTACACCATGTTTGCCCTGTTATTGGATCACTGCTATTGGGAAGAACGATCTCACAAGAACAAGGCTGCAGCAGTGTTTTTGCAAATGATCTTGAATGACCTATTGAAAGGACAGACATAAGTCAGGTGCTTTATATTTAGAATAATTAGTGATGATTCAGGGCATTCTGCAATATGGAATTATAGAGAACAAAAGGATGAAGTTCAGTAAGACAGCCACACCATTTTTAGTGGAATGCCTTATATCAAAATATTCTAAATATATACTGATTTAATGCATTAAATAAAATGGATGACAAAGTATTAATTAAATGTGACTATATTTATGTATATAAGTATGTGAATATGTATTTGTTATACTTGTCATTGTGAAATAACATACAGAATGTTTTGCATGTGTGTTTAGATTTCGGTGCACTGAACGGAATTAAAAGCTTTATTCCTTCCAGGTTTCAAAAGGGGAAAAATATGACTATGTCTTTTCGCGCGCTACATTTGGAGACAGTGAACCATAACTCAAAAGAATATCAAACTACCATCTCACCAATGCCACCATAAAAAAAAAATACTTGCACTGCATTCAATTTGTAGTGCATTTAATTTCTGTTAGTGCCATCATTACCAAAGAAACTAGAGAAACAGAGAAGCCGACCTTTTCGGGAACTATTAATCTGGGTAGCCTTTGCTGTTTTTAAGCAAACATGTCTGTGGCTCTGCTCTGTCTACCCAATTTCCCAGTGCGCAAATTGGTCTGCCGCTTGCACAATTCTCTATTCATTACTGGGCTGCTGAAAGGAAGCATGGAGGTGGTGGAGCTTTTCTGTGTGTGCAATGCCTTCTAGCACATTTTCACAGCATCAAGGCAAAGACTTCTCATACTGGTTTTTATTTACGGATCCCCCCCCCATCTTAATTTATTTATATGTTTCAATATGCATTTTTATGTGTGTGGTGAAGGGGGGGGGGGTGTTGAAATGAAACCTAATCAGGCTATTACTGTTTTCACCAATTTGCAACCTCGAAAGATGCTTATTATTTAAGTGTTTCATAAGGAGCTCTAGAATAAAAACATGCATGTGGTGAGCGCAGTCAGTCTTAAGCCCCAGGAGCTGATGAACAGACTGCTACACTGCCACTGTTGAACTGCACAAACTTGAGCTTTTCTAAAACACAAACAGTAAAGAGACAAAAAGCCCATCTTCAGAACACATCATGAGAATACTTCCATTTATATTTTGCACACATATATGGAAGAACCTTTATTCTGATGGTACAGTGGCTACTGAGATATATTACAAAATATAAAAACAGTTACAATATTTACAAATATACATCATTAAAAAAATATTCATATTGTAATTAACTTGGTAAGGGGGGAAAAAGGGGGGAAAAACTAATTCAATCAGCTGTGCTAATCCATAGGCAACTGGACCAATTCATCTTATATATCACGTTAAGACCATGTAAAGTCAATTTGGCAATCCATGCTGCAGTCATTCAAATGAATCTTAAAGACCAGGGGCACCGTTTAACCCCTAATTTAGTCAGATATGGGAGTTAGTGTCACTGTCTTTTTCCTTTGGATTTGCTCTTTAGCGTGACAAGCTGAACGTGTGGCCCGACTGACTGTTATGCTGAAGATTGATGCATCATGTGTTTAACTCTGTCAGGCATTCAGAGGAATAACCCACAAATGCAGATGACATCCCTCAGGCCCTCACCTTAAGTGATGCAACAGACCTGACACAGTCACACAGCCGCAGACAAACATATTGGCACACAGTAAGCTAATTTAATTAAGTACTTGAAATACTACTAATTTGCTAATTAGCCCTTAATGAGTGTCACAGAGACCACAATCCATATCATTTCACTGTGGTGGGTAATTGACTCAACTTTCAAATATTTCCATAAAAAAAGAATATGTAGCAAAAACAGCACCCATACATGACAACAAAGGCGTAATAAAATAATGGTTAGTGTATCTAGGCAGTTTAATACACAAGCCAGACTGGAATCACTGCCAAATTATGACGACACCAAATTCCAAATGATGCCAAGTGAAATCCTATGGAATAGATAAAAACATTTTAAGAGTTAGTTTAAAACATAGTCATGCATATATGTGACCAGAAAACAATATTACTGTTGAAACTCCAAGACTACAGACTGGAAAGGCATGGTATATTGCCAGCATTCATGTGTTCACACGCCCTCCTGGGGCACCTTCAGGATTTTATCAACATAAAAATGTTTAAGATGTCATGTTGCTGACGTGTCCTAAAAAAGACCAGATAAAAAAGAACAGGAAAAAATCCTTTAACAACATTCTGACAAATTAATATTTATCCCTACTGACAGCTGTTTTTTTTTTAATTGCAGACAGCCGCTGTTTTTCTTCTGAAACTCAGAATAGTACATACAGTACTCCCTATGATGTGGGTCATTTCAATCTAGCCACTGTCCACTGGTCTACCAAGAGCACAAACTCCATATGAAATGACTAAAAAGTGTGAAGCATTAACTTTCTGTCGACAGATGTTCAAAGGCATTAGAAAAAAATATTTAATCTGGGGGATACACTGGAGAACTCAGTGGGGGGAAAAAAGACATGCGGAGTGGTTAGTAATCTTAGGAGGCCATAAACTCGTACCAATCACATGATTCTGACAAACCAGGGGAAAATAATTCAACAGGAAGATTGTAAAAAGTAGCAAGACACATGGACCCCAACTCCCCTATTAATCCCAGTGTATCCCACTGCACTGTGTTCCAACAGATGAAAAAAATCTAAATCAAATCTTATTTTATATCCCAATGTGAAAAGTGATTCTGTGGAATTTAACTGAAGGATGCATGCATAAATCATCATCAAATATAATCAAAAAGTGCATTAAGGTTATGCACAAAATTATTGCAGAAGGCCCAGGAGGAACAAAAGACTATTGATCCAAACACATACCTACATATAATACACTGAGGGTTAGCCACTGAAGGCTACACCTGTTCCAGATTGTGTTGACTGTAGGTATACACTGATCAGTGCTGTCCAGTTTAAGGAACTATGTCTGAATCCATAGTAACGCCTCTTCAGACAGCCTGTCTCTGATTAAAATTAAGTGACCCAGTCAATGAAATGTGCACGAGTCATTTTCACCTATGGATTCCTCCACAACACCCTAGGGCTGAGCGATTCCCCTTGGTCTGCAGTGGAAGAGTAGGCCACAGGCCTTTAGTCTTTTTTAAATCATTTGAAGGATTAGACACATTACTGATAAAAAAAGAATACAAACTGGAAAAAATAAAACGGTGAAAAACCTGTGATTTCTCAGTAATTCAACTTTACCGGTTGAATAGTTCTGCAGTTGCACTTTTAAATCACAGAGAGACATACGGAGAGAGAGAGAGAGAGACAGACATACAGAGAGACAGAGAGGGACAGAGACATACAGAGAGAGAGAGAGAGAGAGAGAGAAAGACAGACATGCATAGAGAGAGAGGGAAAGAGAGAGACAGAGAGAGGGACAGAGAGAAGAGAGAGAGAGTGAGAGAGAGAGAGAGAGAGCGAAAGCAGAGGAGAGAGAGAGAGAGGGGGAGAGAGGGAGAGAGAGAGACAGAGAGAGAGAGAGAGAGAGAGAGAGAGAGGGAGAGAGCGAGGGAGAGCAAGTGAGAGAGAGAGAGAGAGAGAGGGACAGAGAGGAGAGAGGGAAAGAGAGAGACAGAGAGAGGGACAGAGAGAAGAGAGAGACAGAGAGAGGGACAGAGAGAAGAGAGAGACAGAGAGAGTGACAGAGAGGTGGAGAGAGTACTTGCCACACAGTGCAAACCCAAGGGCCGGAAGTGGAAATGTATACACTGCCGTTATCATTAAAGTAGTCCGAGCATCAGTCAGACAGTCAATTTCCTGTGACAAGACCCCTCTTTGTAATCACAGTAATATTCATGATGCTATTCTCAGGGAAGACACTGTGCACACGTCGCCCGCTATGACAGAGCTGTAATCATTTCAATCTAGTAAACACCTATTATATGTTTCAAAGCAGCTGCTGCCTGGACTGATACAATGTTCATTTTCCCTTCCCACGGAACCCCCTGCCCCTCCTCTCCTGCAGAATCCCCCCGAGAAAGCAGGAAAAGAATACACAAGTGCCTCACGGTGACATTTACCTCAAACATCTGTATTACATTATTATACATGTATACAAGTGAACAATTGTTCACTTGTATACAGAGGTGTTTATTCCAGTACAATTTTCATTTCGATACAGTGTTTTAAAGAAGATTAAGTACTTTTTAAAAAAGCCATTCCAACATGGTGTCTGTTTGCATGAGTGAGTGCATTCACAGCTCTGAGAGATGTTAAATCCCTGTTTAGGGATGAGCCGCAGAATATTCGATCTCTCGAATATTCAATCATGAGTTCAGTAATCGAGTACTCAGAGCTGTAATCGAAGATATGTCAAATAAGGAAAAAAGGAGGAAAAATCCGATTTTACTCTCTCATTAATATTCATGGAGGCAGCCAAAGAACCACACAAGGCAATTCACCGACACAAATTCTCCTGCCTGAGAATGTGAGTGAATACAGGATCTCTAAGAAGTTAGTCATCATTTCACAGAAAGGGCTGGAGCTTCCAACAAGCACTTTGAGAAGAAAAAAAAAAGCCACATTCGATTATTCGAACATCCAGTCTTGGGGCCAAAGAATATGCAAATATCAAATTAACACAGATGCAAATCTAACCTTGGGTTCATTGACATGTCAGTCACATTCAGATCCATAGCAACTGACTCACTGTGTTTACTTGTTTGTTCCGTAATTAAAATAGATTTCATTGTTGAGCACTCTTTCTAGGATCACATGAATCCTATTGATTCTATTATTGTTAAATGGCTGTGCCATGAGCTTGCTTTCTTCTTTGTTGTCGATACTATTTCAGGAAAGGAAACACTACTTCTTTGTCATGAAACACTCACTCATGAATTGCAAAGTATTCTGAATCAAACTGCTATGTTTCTTTCATAAACTAAACTTGTGATGATGCGTCTCAGAGTTAAGAACAAAGTACCGTAGCAGAAAGACTGAATGCCATTCACAATCTGTAAGTGGAAAGCTGTGTTCACATGGACTTTTTGCAAAGCTTTGCTGCTTGCTGGAACTCACTGATTTTGAATAGGATCACTGTCTTCTCTCTTGAAACTTTGAAAACAGGCATGTGGTTCTGAGCCTTCCCACCACACTTTGAGTGCACTGGAAAGACCCACCAGCCAGTCGGCATACAGATGGGGATCTCTTGCATGATCTTTTGAATTTCCCTCCAAAATGTGCAATGAGTTTGATGTCCACTGAAACATGCCGACATAAGTGGCCCCTCACTTCAACAAGCGCTTTGTTTTGTAGACCGCGTGAATGCACCATAACCTAAAACGAAACCTATTAGCACAAGAAAACCTTTGACTTCATCCACAATCATTCAATCTGTATCAATACAGTAAGAAAAGTATTCTCTGAATGGCGAAGACATTGTGTCTACAACGCATATTTCACTGTGGTAATTAAAAAAACATTTCAAATTCAGTGCCTTCTGAAGTGCCCCCTGAATATGACAGATGCATTGTGTTTCAAGCACAGGCAATATATGTGAGCACAGACAGCTGGGAGAGTAATGACTACCCATTATCTTATATTGCTAGCAATAATAATTTCCAAGTGTCTCATTTCAGGAGGATTGTCTATTGGACGCTTGGAACAAAGCCTTTCATATTTAATCCAATATGACTACTTAAAGGTCATTACAAGAGATGAGGGCATTCACAGATGGTGTGTGAGAGACCTCTCTTTTTTGTGTCATTTTCAAACTTTACTGTTAAGCCTTTCAAAACCTTAACGGACAACTATCAGTAGTTACAGCAATAAATAAATAAATAAAAACACATGTAATATATAAATAACATACAATAAAGATGATGTAATAATTTGGTAATTTATTATTAATAATTCTTATTACAATTCATTAATGATAATGATAATTATAATTCTTAATTAGAACATCTGGGCATCAAAAGTTTGAGCTAATTAGAATAGAAATTATATCAGAGGTGCATAGGTGTGGATTCTCTTATAAATGAAAACTGTATATTATAAAAATACAAATGAATGATTCAAGCCATGGACCTTCAGATATCTGGAATTTTATTTTCAAAAGCATTTTTTTTCCTCAGTGATCTAAGCAGTGTGTGTTCACACATAAAACCCAGCTGACGGTGAAACACGCTCTTCAACTGTACAACACAGCGTCACTCTCAAAATTTAAACTGAATCGTTATAAAGCCCTCTCCCGTCTCGCTACCCGTGGTTGCTACCTTTCCTCCAGAGAGTCACAGCTAGGGAGTAGAAGCTATTTGCAGTGACCATTGCTTGCTCTTGAATAGTGAGAAATGTGTGTGGAAGTGAATGAGCTGTCACCTTGCCAATACAAAGCCTACTCAGTTCTCATTGTTGACTGCTGTGGAAGGGGAGGCCCAGAAATGGACTTCCAGGCAGAGAGCACTGCAGTTTGTCCATAACCAGATAATTAGGATCCTGCCGACTCTTTGTATGTTAAAAATTGCTTGAACGTCATTGACACAGTGAATGGCATTATATGCACGGTGAGCACAGTGTTAAGAGTAATGTTAGTGATAATAACCGCCACCATGTTAAACTGACAATACAGACAATTCTCTACAAATGAAATGGCGAAAGAGCCCGTAGGAGGGTCAATGAGCTACCCTCCAAACAGAAGTTGGCAGAGATTTGAAATTGGTTAGATACCTCCCCGTCACCGCTGGAACATGCCTGGACTGCCAACCGGGGCCCATTCAGATACTCCACACAAATGTATCATGTGACTCCTTTTGTTTTGGCGACAAAGGAATGTCAAGCCGCTCGCACTCCAAACTGGACATTAGAGCAATTCAAAGGGAACAAAAGGATCTTCTGTGGTGGGTGCATTTAAACCGGCATAAAACTGCAGAACAAAGTCAGACATCATCATCGTACTAACAGTACCACTACCATTGCTACTAGTAATACTCTTCGCCCACGCATCAGAAAGCTGGTTGTAAATGAACAAAGCTTTTATTTAGCGGCTTGCAGGCAGGCATGTCATCAGAAAACTTGCTGTCTGAATAGTGGTCACTTGCTTTTTGCACAGTGACCAAGCAAGCAACCATGCATCCATAAGGGCTGCTTCTCCACCAAACTGCAGTGACAGTGCATGAGCTAAAGGGACCTCGAGCTAGCACGACAATGCATAGCTGCCTGCATGAGTGCATGACTGAATTTCTATGCAGTGTCTGGTGCAAGAGTTAGAGATGTTATGTTTATTTTTTTTTCCTCTAAAGAGCTAAACTCAACCATTGTGATTACACAAATCAATTTACCATATTCTACTTGTCTCCGTTTTTTTCCCCATGAGGAAGTGAGTGATACAACACGCACAAGTGTTTAAATGTGTTTTGTGACTATTTAAAGGAGGAACACAGACGTGACTGCTACAACATAATTTCCACTGCACTACTCCGCAAGATTAAATGGTGGTCAAACCACTATAAGTGTAAACTAATGCGGCTGTAGTGATGCTACAGTCTCAAAAACTTTCTGAAGTATTAGATCAACTGAACAACTTCAGGGGTCTGGATGCTACATGGAAAAAGTCATGCAAAGAACCTACACTGGATTCTGAAGTGGGGAAAAAAAAACCCATCAAATCCAACTAAAGTAAAAGTATCAAAGTACATTAGCTGACAAAGACGCACAATATGATTGATGTATTTGTGCACTGCCAGCCTTTGGTTCAGCATCTTTTGAAGTCTGTCTTCACCTCAGAGCATTCATCTACTTCCTTTCACCGAGCAGAACATATTGGCACATGCACACAGCGCAGTCGATTTCCTGATAAATTCATCCGGGGATGTCAAGAGACGGCCACTGTTGCATTTACCGTCAGATAGATTTCAATATTCGCACTCGCTCGGAAACAAAATGTCATGTTCTTACGTTATTCCTTCCTCTGTGATCCACCAAAATGCTCTCATGCAAGAATACACACATCATAGGATCTGGTTCCTGGTGCCTTGCGATGGGTCAGATGGATTGTTTTGAGCGTTATTTTCTGAGAGGCAGGAGGCATCTCCACAAACAGAAATCAGCAACCATTTAATGTGGGAGAGCTGCACTTTCAAAGGGCCAGACTTACAGTTCATGACAGAGTTACAGGAGGTCATTTTTATCAGGGATGGGTGGACAATGTGTCCAGTCAAATCATGTAGTTCAGGGTAAATTTAGGGTACAAAAAAAAAAAAAAAAAAAAAAAATCTTGTACAACCACAATTGGCTTTACACATCTTAAATGACATGTGTTTCTATGTGATCAATGTCCTTACAGGTAAATTCAATCCAATAACATTGCCTTCAGCTCCATCTCCATGACACAATGCATTCCACTTTAACATTGAGATCAAAGCAGCTCAACAAGGTACATGTACTGAAAGGTGCCACAACATCCATTGGTTTAATGTTAGATGAATAAGGGGATTAGTTAATTACATCATTAAGAAGAATGTTTTGTATTAATTTAATTAATAGAGTTTGGCTCTCTGTTAAAACATGTAGTAGATGTACTTGTTAACAAAAATGACCTGGCCACCAGATATGAGACCCACTGTTATTACAGACAATTTTTTTCTTTGCATTTGCTAAAACAATACAAAAAGGCAGCAATTAATATTAAGGTTTTTGAAGCACTTTCATTTATAAAATAAAAAAACCACTGCTTTGATCTGTAGCTCGAAAATGAAGTGAATTCACTTGAAACCAGATTTCCCATTTCAAGAAGAATAAACCTGAACACAAATAATGCAATCATAATGTAACATAATATTATATAATATCTAAAAAGAATGATTAGAGGAGGTGAAGAATAGCCAATACCCACTGCTAATTTACCAGAGTCTCCTTTTAGGTTACAGGAGTCATTTCTAATGACACCCATATTTGACCTGACATTTGAACTATACAGTGTGCACCGGCGTTGTGACCCTTTGTTTTTTAACTGCATTCACTGCTGATTGGCTTAGGTAAATGTGTCAAACCGCACACTTTAACTTCATCATGGTGAAATAATTACACTGAGTCCATCACTCTTACTGTTGAATTACAAGCCGAAACTGAGTTGGCTGCAAGTAAAACGCTCATCTTGTCTTGGCATTTCAGCGTATCCAACTGGAGTGCATAATTTGCTCTAAAGTCGACATGCGTTAATGTATTCACACCGAGTCAGGCCAGTGGTGTGTCCCAAAAGAAATCCACACAAAATGGATGAGCATATGCTTGGTACCTGCATGATTCAATCCATGATGAACTTAAACAAAGCTAATGGATGCGGGACTCCTGTACACAGTTTACAATCACTGTACGCTGGAGATGCTTTGAGATCCTGAGAACAAGTTTCTGTTTTCGGCTTCCACGTGTGGTACAATTTCATCAGGGGTGGGGCCAAAATCATTCTCTGAGACCAGGAAGGACACAAGCAAATCTCATGCGTTGGTGCGGTTAAACTCTCTAATGTGGGCCCTGTTCTGCTTCCTTCTGTCTACAGAAAGTGAAGTTAAGCACAGAAGCGCAGCGCCGCGCAGCAACATGCACCGACCACACATCTTTCCACCCAGAAGAACTTCTCTGTAACTACACCTTAAAGCACCGTGACCAGTTACGTCAAAAAAACCTGCGCCAGAAAGGGAAGGGAAAGGCAGATTTTTATTCACTGGGGTACAGTAAAGCAGACACAGTAAAGGTAAAGACTATCGCTCGTGCTTAATGAATACGTCAGCTTCCATATTTTGTAAGCTCTGGAATTCAGGGGGAGAGCAACTGTGCGAGCATTCCGTTTCCCTGGAGATCACTTACTCACTTCAAGGGAGCAGAGCTAGAGAGTGTGACCCAGCTAGACGTGGGCTCATTGACCAATGCTTCTCCCTCACAAACACACACAGACACAATCCCCGCAAGGATGTCTGCACTGAGGATACCCAAACAAAGGGGGAAGGGAAAAAAAAAAGAATATGCAAAAGAAGCTGACTGGACGAAGATTGAAGGAGCTAACGCATGTACTACTTATCCATTTCTTAATCCCCTCCTCAGTGATTTAACGGCATGGGTAAGCAGTCATTTAATTTGTAAACCAATAGGCCCGCCCCTCTGCAGATTCACAGATTACCCTGCTCAGTGGTCCGATAAAGAACTGTGATTACTCCACACTGGCATCCATTATAGTTTTACAATGGTATAAAAAATGTATGAGTGAAGGGGAGAGTGAAAAAAAAAGCCCTTGATATTTCCATCAGTTTCCATCCTAGAGTTAATGACATGAACACACAAACATCTAAGCAAAGGGACACATGCATTGTTCTTTGTTTAGATGAACCTGACAGTGATCGTCGCTAATCTGTAAAGCACATAGAGGCCATGATGTACACAGATGCCCTGACTCACCGTGCATCTTCTTACAAGATGAGGCTATGTGCCCCGAGACAATGATATCATTTTATGTCATTATATTAGGCGTCTGTGTGTGTGCGTCTGTCTGTCCTACTGTATAATTTTTGTTTTCTCCTGTATACATTTCCATTCACTGTAAGAGGGAAAAAAACCACAACAGAAACAAATAAAGCAACTTACAAGTTATCTGAAAAATATGGTCTTAGTGCCAACACTCGGCTTGCCTTGTTACCAGTCCAGACACATTTCATCAGACTTGATGAAATCAGAAAACTGCCGCTGACCTCAGAGAAAGTTCTCAGACAGACTCTCCTACAGTGGATGTTTGGAGGATTTTTTTTGCTAAGCACTCTTCAAATGTGCACATATGTACAGACGTTTTAGAGTTTGGATCTCTTCCCTGGTGTCCGAGCTTCCCTTTTCTTTGCTATTCTTTATCCATATTGTACATTTTCAACAGTACTAGGTCTTCCACCCACTCTCCTTTGAAGGTGAGACACTAGCCGAAATTCAACCACAGAATATTCAGTTTAGTTTCAGAAACTAGAGACACTATTGTTCTTCTATGTGGAAATGCATGGCTTGTGTTTAACATGCTACAGTTGCAATGGGGAATTATGTTTAAAAAATAAATTATTGTACTGTCATAGGCAAATCAAAAATAATACCAAAGAGCAAATAAAAAATGCATTAAGACATCAAAGAAGCATGTCCAAGCAACCTGTCCTTGAGTTCATCCCCCCCCCCCCCCCCCCCAAACAATTCAGACTGGTCAGTTATTGCAACACATCCATGTGCATGCACGCGCACGTGCACATGCACCCACACACCCACCCACCCATCCACACACCCACCCACCCATCCACACACACACACACACACACACACACACACTTTTACATACTTAAATCAACATTGTAAGGTTTGTAATTGGACATCACAACCGGCCTAGTAAATAAAAGCTGTGTGACATTTTAATTGATTTCATGCAATTAAAGTGCTTTATAACAGGTTAGATAGACATGGCACATACTCTTTCAGTGTAATTGTTGGATATTAAGCCAATGACCCCTCGCTACAAGATCTGCCGTGAACTCTATACAGCCAGGATGCTGTATTTATCAAAAGCAAGGCTCAGATGAATGCTGCTTTTTACCAAACTAACCCTGCCCGTTGTTTTAATTGCCCAATATTAAACAGTAATTGAGAGTCTTTGCTTGGAAGACTAATTAAAAAGGAAATTAAGTGGAGAGTCATTAAATAAAGGGACTCTGTCCGCATCTGAAAATAAAATATCTCCTGTGGAAGCCCGAGAAAGCAGCAGTGCACTATTGACTGTGGTTCACGAATAAGGTCACCTCTCAGATAATGGCAGGACAATGGCAAATATAGGCAACTGAGGCACTCGGTGGTCAATAAAAAAAGACATCCCTGAGCTACACCGAAATAAAGTTGGCAAACTAAAATGGCAAAACTATAAAGGGAACTTAAACAAGGAGGATGTTGTGTGGGAAAATTGGTTCACTCACAAATCCACATTCCCCTGCTTGAGGGGGGAACTGCCGCTTGAGGCAAGGTGGATGATACAAAAATACCGCATACCACATGAATCCCTCTTTTTACCTTAGGCCACATATACACAGATATTAATCACTGTCCATTTGAAAAAAGATATCTGCATATTTGAAAATATGCACTCTGTGTATAAACATCTGTTGAAGCGAGATCGGTGGAGAGCGATCAGCTCTTACAGGTTTGATATGGTTCCTTGCAAAGACATTTGCAGGTGATGTCAGTGACTGTCAATTATATAGCCATAGAAAATATACAGAAAATGCTTTAAATGCTTGAAATGTTTTAAAAATGCGTTAACCTTACACTAGAACCACAATTTTGAGCTCATTTATTCCATGTTTAGGAGATGCCTGCAAATTATTCATAAGAAACTAAGGTCACAGTTTATTCGTGTGAAAAGCACACAGTCAGGATAAGAAAGCATGTAATAAAGTGGATATTAAATTCATTTACTTCCTCTCTGATCTGCCTGGGCATTCACGTGTCATTTTCAATAGCCCTGTGGAGTGAGAGACAGCTAGAGCTAGGGCTGAGTTTTGTTCCCTTCCTGCAATACATCCTGCCTTTCACACATAACGAAGCACAAACAGCCGCGACCAATACAGATTTATAATGGCCCACGCTGGACCACTGGTCACTGCCGGGCCTAATGAGCAAGAAATGGAAACTATTTGCGATAAACTGCTGATTGAGGTACCGGTGTCTGGGGCCGCAATGCGGGGCCCAGAAGATGCGGAAGGGAAACCGGCGTGGGCCGCTCTGACAAGGACGCCTGCCAAGTGGCCAGCGGAAATGAGACGAGGAGGTCAGTGGGAATGAAAGTGCTCCAGCAGAACCCTTCACACCGGCCGCCAGATGACTGGAAAGCACCTTTAATTCAGAAACACGGGTCTTTACGCTGTCTCCTGGTGAAACCTGAACTATGGACTCCGTTATTTTATTATTATTTTTTTTTTGCCAAATGAATCCAAAAGACATGTATGGCGAGAGCCGATCCTGTCCTTCACCGAGCTAATAGGAAGCACACACGGAGGCAAAGACCAGCTGGACTGATCGGCTGCAGTCAAAATGGGAATAATGGTCTACTCATTTTTTTTTTTTTTTTATGGCGAGAGAGATGTTGATGTCTCATTATTTCAGGTTTTCTTAAAGCAAACATGTCTGCACCCAACCTGGAACCATATGCTTGTTTCTGAGAACTGAACAGACAAGTTGTAGCGAAGAATACTAAAAGAAAAGAACAGAAAAGGGTATTACTATAGTTCCAGTCAAAGGTTTTGACACAGCTGATTAAGATAATGGGAAACATGCATTCAAAGACATTTTGATCTAAAGACTTTTGTTTAAATGCTTGAAATTAATTTCTTAAACAAATATAACTCATTGCCTATGTACAAATTTCTTTCCAAAAATTTTTTTAATTTTAAGAAATATTTTTTTGCCTATTTTGAAGAATCTAATATATAAGATTGTTTTGATTTGTTTATAACACTTTTTTGGTCAATGTGTGATTCCATTTGTGTTATTTCATAGTTTTGATGTCTTTACTATTAATCTAAGATGTTGAAAATAGTAAAAACAAAGAAAGAAGTGTGTCCAAATTTTTGACTGGTGTGGTACATCAGATTAAAAGCATGTTAAAAGCCAGCTAGCCTTCAGTAAACGCATACACAATCATTTATGCAGTTAAATAACGATTGGATCGGAATGTGCTGTATTAGCATGTTCTGCCTTTGCCCAATTAAAAGCTAATTAATTAGATACAATTCCATTAAGAAACAAATCCCACTCATCAATATACACAACCTAAGGTCATCCATTGCTCAAGTGTGAATTGGCTTTGAAGATCCAGGAAGCCATAAAGCACAACAGTACTATTTCAGATATAGACATAAACCACAAGAGCAAGCAATGTTCTCAGGTGCAGAAGGGGAGATCGGCAGAGATTCTATCTGTGGGCCGGCACAAGTATCAGAGATGAGATCTTAAAGCTTCACCTCTGGGAAAAACCTGGAGCAGGATATGAAAAGAATGATTTACTCTAAGATCTCACTCCTCTGATCTCGGAAGCCGGCATTGGTCAAATAAATACATTTTTTTTTTTTTACAATTTTAGTCATCACCTGCCCCACTATTGGTTCAGAAATCAACCACAAAATAACTACCTATGTACATTTATGAATGCTGACAGTAATTGATCCGGCTGTGGAATTACCCACCACTGACTGTTACCAGACAATACAGTGATATTTAATTATACTATTAAAGTATAGTATTAAAAAGTGTGACAAAAGAATCATATTTTAGATAAATGCAGACGAACTGCTAAAAACCAATGGTGCAGCCCTCTTTGAATCTGCAGTGACATTCATACACCCAGCAACAAAGCATCCTTGACTTTTTATAAATATTATTATCAATAATAATAACACTAGGCTGAAACATTTCTGAGGAACATTTAACTTTAATTTCAGCAATTAAAACATGAACATGCAGATGCTGATTTCAGTACAGGTCAGTGAAGTTTGAAAAAATAAAAATCAGGTATACCTTGCAGAATGACAGCGGAGAATGAAAACTATGGCTTGATTTTTCACCCGGTCTTTGACACATGACATGCATACAGAAAATCACTTTCATTTATAGAAGGAAAATTCACAAATAATTGTACATATTGGATAATTTTGATACTAGATCATTTCTTCTGCTAAAGAAAAAAAGTTGCTCTTTTATGTTAACAGCATTGCACAGTGCAAATAGTAAACAGTGCATTTAATTCAGATTTATGAATACAGAAACATTTATCATAGCATGTTTTTGGTTATTTACTGAAGGGTAAGAATATGTATGGAGGGCATTGTATAACTTATATCATAGTTTTATGCTAATTGTGCTGCTCAGAATGCAGGATTATCAGGGTCCTGCATTTCTGACATCCACCTCTCAAATGATCCAAATGACAGTTACCAATTACAATGATGAATGGAAGACAGAAAATAAAGAAATTGGGCATTCACAGAGGTTACACAAATTTAATTTAGGAGAGGGGAAGTCATGTCACCACCAGGAGATGTATTGATAAATTTGATATACATAAACAGTATCACCATGTCACCGGTCACATACAGCAAACATGCAATAATAACCTTAAATTAACATTTGCCATTGCTGGCCAGCATGATCTGTAAAGCACCACCCTGATACCCAAGTAACCTGATTCCGGTGGTAGCACTGAGGTAAAGCCGCTGGGGTTGCCACACTGACCTAGATGAACTGTGACCTAAAAACCAGGTTATTTTTATTTGTTATTTACAGCGTCTCAATGTATGCCAGTTTTACATGCAGTTTTTTTTTTTTAATTGGATCCAGTTTTTTTTACTCCTATTCTTCAAGCTCTTCCTATTCATCACCCAGGACTTATAGCCCGTGTCAGAGCTCTTCTAAGCCGAGTGCGGAATTTGACAAGCCTATGAGGAGCCCAGCTCTCTTCCCTCCCCATATTGGTTAGACAGAGAAAGCGGAGACAAAGCAGACTTGCTCAGCCAGTCATTTCCATGGCATACAAGTGTCCAGTTATCTGTCACAGGCTCACACACTACTGCGCTCGCGCTTGCACACACACACACACACACACACACACACACACACACACACACACACACACACACATACACACACATACACACACATACACACACATACACACACACACACACACACGATGACACCGCTCTTCTCCCTGCCAGGCCACTGTCAGTGGGTGGCCAGTGGCTGAGGTGCAGTGCGCGTGTCCCTCAGGTACCCCCTGGGAAGCACATTAGGACTCGCAGTGACAGACTGACAGCCACAAGGCAGCCACCGAAAGCGCCAGCCCCCCGCCCGTCACTCGCAGTCCTCCAGCAGACACCCGCCCCACACACCCCCCCCCCCCCCCCCCTCCCAGGCGGGCAGACTCTGTATAAAATACTTACTCACTCTCCATACGTCTTAGATCCTGTCAGACACAACATTATCTTACACCCCCCTAAAGCCCATCCCCCCCACCTCCACACTAAGTTCATCACTCTGCCTGAAGACAGGTAGTAGTGTTTTTTGGGAGGGGTCTCTGCAAACTTCAAACCATTCTTCAACCATTCTTAGCATCCTATCATTTCTCATGAATCTGGCAACATCTCAAGACATTGATCTAAAAATCACCTGAAAATTCCTGGATATTTTTTTTTAGAAGTAAAGATAAGGGATCTGCGTGAACTAGGCAGAGTGGTACATTGCTATTTTAGAAATGTGCAATGGCAACATTAATCTCTGGGGTGACCTGACGATAATGAACACAAACGAACCGCCAACCCTCATAATGCCCTAAAACCGACAGGATAATGTCGAACTCTTTAGAAGGATGGCCTTTTTTTCCCTCTTTGAAATTAATCTAATTCCACATGGACACCTGGTAGATCCCTCAAATAGGCCAGCACAGCGCAAACATGTGCGCGAGCTTGCCTATGTCTACTCAGCATATGTCCTTAACAAAATCAAAACGATGGAGACACGCATTTTTGTGGATCAAAAGAGATTGATGATGAAAACAAGGTTGCTTTTGGAGGTTCATAAGATTCAATCTACAGCTACAAACAAGCTGTGGAGTATCATCTTTTATGACACCAAGACCCGTGGTGCACAAACCACAAACCATACTTTCTACCTGTGCTTCTGTTGAGTCCTTTTCAAGCATGTCTGTTTTGTCAGATTAAAGAGGCAGTGGGAATGCATAATTTGAATTCTCTGTACCATAAAACAACTCGAAAACAGCCACTGCATTTTTACATTACACAAGCACCCAATACAGAAAAACCTAATACAGCCATAGCAGAGGTGATCTGAAGCTGGAGCACCCAAAAAATAATCACTTCTGAGGACTGTTCTGGTTAAGTAGCTCCTCCAGGGTCGTTATTAACCAGATTGGTTCTACTTTTGTGGTAAAAATGAGGTCAGCTTCAACTGTTTCTGTAGGGATGAGGGGGAAATGTTGCAGAAGCCCAATGTGTAAAATGAATCCTCTGCTGCCCAGGGGATGTAAATTAGAATCCAGTTCTGCTGAACTACGAAATACAAAACACATGAGATATTCATCGAGTAGCATTACAAGGTAATTGCCTTTCATAAATGACGAGTGTTAAGGTTTTTTTTTTTCTTCAACCCGCTCATTTGCTCATGAATACTTCATCCAGGACTGCACAAAACACCCAGAAAACTGTATCTTTCTTTTACTTCCCAAATACCTATGAAGTGCTTTCTGTAAAAAAAAAAAAAGACCCCACACTACCCACTTTTAAGATCCAAGCTATACTCTTAAAACGCACAATCGCACAATTTGCTCAACTCGCAAAATAGAAACCCTCACAATCCCCCCTTTGTTGGAAGGCATTTTCCATTGTTGGGGTAACGATATGGCGGCTCGTTATTTCTTCTGTCACATGAATGCCCCATTCAGTCATTTGAACGAGTTCTGCTGCCTACATTCTTTTCTCATACTGATAACAGCATCCAGCTTGACTTTCTTGGCTGTTTACCCAAAGGTAAGCAAAGGAAGGGGAAAACTCTTTAGTGTACGAGACAAACAGACAATCTATGAGTGAATGACACCATCCAAAAATACTACCTGAAGATGTATGCCCCCCAAGGATATTGTCCCTGTCTTTTCACTACAAAACCAATGTGTCAACAGTTTCATTTACAGTAAATTCCATAAATTACTTTGCAGAATAATTCAGAAAAAGCCTCTCAGGGACTCTCTAATTTGTTGCATATGTTTGGAGTAACAGGCTGCCACTAGCAGAGATTCAGGCATATAAAATACTCAAGAAAAGGGGCACTTTCAAACCTTGTAAAGCTGTTCTCCTGCAAGCATTGCCCCACCAACCCACCACTGTCGCTGTGTCTCTGTTGACACATCGGTCTTAGAGACTTATAGAGAGTATAGACCCTGTCTGTCACAACAGACAAAATCATTCATATTGATATTCATAATGAATATTAGTCTGCAATAGAAATTCCTATGCATAAATATTGAACATAAAAATAGGTGATATACAAAGAATATGCATTTCTTTTATTGATTTTTTTGACCAAAATGTTACATTTTGGATTTAGTTGTAGTTTGTAAGCTGTATTTTTTCTGTAATGAAGGCATTAATAATTCATCATTTTGCTCAATTCATCATGCAGGATACTGTACATGGATCAATGAAAATGACCTTCAACTGATGTACTTCTTTAAGCAATCTGTCTGGTGTGCAAATCATTTCATATTTACCATAAAATTCCCAAAAGAAATCCTTGAATTCTGAGTACATATTAAAATAAAACTTGTTGATACACTAAACACTGAACACTGAACACGAAAGTTATTCCTGTTAAACAGAAATGATAAAGCATTACTTAAATAATGGTTAAAGTACTTATACAATAATATCAATAGTCTTGATTGTTATAAATCATGGTACAGTTAAAAAAATGAAGAATTCAAGAAACAATATACCCGGACACAAGATGTATTTGACAACCACTTTCCAACCAAAAGAGACCAAGAGAAATAAATCACAGAGTGTTCAGCCTGTGCAATGAATTGCATTGTAAAAGAAAGTGGAACATAACCAAACAAGAAAGCTGTAATCTGAGTCAAAGGCACACCCTCAAGCTTAAAAGCCAATGATGAATTCAAGCAACGTCACTTGTAAAAACAGCAACGGAACAGGAGGATATTGGCCAATCTGGCAAAACTGGTCAGTTGTGAGGAACTGGTGTGAAGGTGTAATTATGGCCTAAATCCCGAGACAACATGGGCCAAATTAAACCAATGCTTCTTGGTTAAAAATGTGTTAACTGATCTTGTCCATGGACAAAGAGGAAATGTAAACACTTGCACCCACTGCAAAGTCCTACAAGGGGTGAAAAAAAGAGTGATGGGTTGGCTGTGTTATCAGGAAAAAAATACACTGGAGGTCACATTTTATTACACTGCAAAATATGCAAAGCTGCTTTGATCACTGTTGTTGCAGTAATTTAATAAAGATGTTTGTCTTTTATTGTAAAGTAATACAGGATGAATGTCAAAAACAGAACAAAACAAAAACAGCCTTCATAATCTCAATTTACTCTTGTCCATAACATTATGGTTGTAAAGTTGGCCGAATTTCATCTACACCCACTTTGAGGTGATGCTTGTTTTTAGAGTTCCTGCCTTCTGATTGGGAGAGCAGGTCAAACCCGGTCACACCAGACTGTAGGGCGTGCCACTCAGTCAAATAACTCTGCCTGCCGCCGACTGTCATCTTGAGCCATGGGTACTCCATCAGATATGACACAAATTGACCCAGCAATTATGCCACGCTAGCCTGTTCTTCTTAGTGAGAACCTGCGCAGGCTTACAATGAGATTCCAAGTTTATGTAATTAAGATATGATGAAAGAGAATGTCACTTGCTGTAGCGTTATGCTACAGTTTTATTAAACGGAAAGGCCTTCATTTTCACAACTAAAATGACAGCAGCTGCAGTAAGGACAACTTGTTCCTTTATCAAGATACCATCACAAAGGTCTCTGCCCATCAGTTTCCTGTTATATTACTGAAACACAGGCAAATGAGAACATCACATCTGCATACTTAAAAAAACATGATAGATAGCTAAATAGCTAGCTAGATAGTATAGACAGACAGACAGACAGATAGATAGCATAGACAGACTTGTAGTATTGTGATGTGTTATGCATACTGTGATCTAGCGATTGTGTGATGTATGGTAGTGTGTGGACTTGACTTCCCTTAGTTTTCTAGGCTGTCTAGTTTCAGGTTAGCGCAAGTTAACCTGTGGTAGTGCTTGAATGGTGTTGTGCTCACACTCACTGGTCTGGGAGTGTTGCCCATCCAGCCTGAATGCATACACTTCTGTTCTCTTGGGCTGGAAGTCCCTCTAAATAAGGGTGTCTACTAAACGAATTTAATGTATTGTAATGTGGTTAGACAGACAGACAGACAGAGATCTAGCCATGTTACTGGATTGAAACCACTGATTTCAGTTCCTCCATAACTAGTCTAGGGACCTCAGAGAATCCTAGTTTTTAAGAGTCTCCTTCTTGCCTTCCCTCCCCCCTAGGTGCTCTTGTTAATTGACATCATTCACATGGAGCTCTCCTCTGCTCACAGCGTCGGGATGAGGACCGCGGACCCACGGTGTCTGGCTGCAGAGACAGAGCGTGCGTTGCCGTAATGATTTCACACCTGTATCGACTCCCTAAGTACGTAGGCGTGCCTCGCGTGCCATCATCACTGGGTACAGGATGAAATGTAAACAATGACAAAAAGAAGGAGAAGATCCCGGTCTCCCGGCACTGCTGCTGGCAGGACGCAAGCATCGTGTCACACTTTGTCATTAGCAGAGACCCCCTTCCCGGATAATAACTCGGTGCGGTGGTGGACACGGACTGACCATTACCTCACATCTCTGCAGATCGACGCCGCCTGAGCCAGCCGGAGGGAAATAGCCCCTCAATCAAATCACGCGGTTGCTTATTCCTGACATCCTCAAGCTCTGTGGCAGTTTACCGACAATATCGCCCGCTTTTCTGCTCGAGACCTCTGAGAGGGAAGGCAAAGTCTGGTGTTCTCTCTGGTACTCTGGGCTCTTTGCGGGCTCTCTGCCAGCTTACCAAACACACTGCTCCGTCCAGCATGAATGACATATTGGGAATTCATCACACAGCCTGGACGCTGAGCATCTCATGCGATCTTATTCCCAATTATGATCCGACTTCTACTATGTGATCTCCACGAGAACATCAAAATAACATCAATTTGAGACAATTAGTTAGTGAATGCCATGATTTAATTCATCATTTCAGAAGGACATCTGAGACAAAAAAAAGACAGTCAAAAGTTTTCACAGCTCTCATATTCGTGCAAATGAATGCAAGCTGTTTCGCATATCAATGCACAATTTTACTGAGACCAATTTTAATATTTTAATTAGAATTGTAAGGTCTCATTTGCCAATACAATATACTTGTTAAGCAGATCTCACATCTATTGTTATTGAGTGATTGGGGCTTTGATTTGATGATATATCAACACTGCATAATTTCAGAGTCCAATTTTCAAAGCCCCAGGAGGGATGATAATCTTTTAATTACTGAAGTAGGCCTGATGGTTAGGTATCAACTTTAAATTATTTATGATGTTGGAGCAAGCTACGGATGCAAACTGTATCATGAGCCAGCTATGCTATGCCAGGAGATTACACCTCTGTGAAAAGTTGCTAACTGTTCAGTAACAACAAGGATCATTCACAGGCTTTGGCAAATTCCTTAACTTTTCTTTTTTCAACAGTAAAGAAACAGTATTATGCAAACCACTGTGAACACCATGTAGCTGGACAGACTAGCCTGTTGTTAAGTTTGCCACTGCCAAATTTACTTGAGTACCAGAATGGAAATAGGACTCACTGTCAATACTACCAGCTACTGTGGAAATGTTTAGCCTTAAACGTTAGAGAGTACAAGAAAGGAAAAAAAAAAAAAACATAGAAATAAACGATCTAAGTGAGCAATCTTAACCTCTTACTCAAAGTCCATGTATTTTCTTGCAGGGGCCTTGCTTTGTATACGCAATTACAATGTGCTGTCTGTGATGGGGTCACACTGATTTCTGTGCTCATGCTCTATGGTCCAAAAGTTGACCGTGTCTTCTGTCGCAAGAAGCTTTAATTAGCACTGCTGTGATTATCAACAGATGGATGAATCTCATAATGGATGCTAGCGACAAAGTGACACTTGCATAACCTCCCGATCTCTCATTGCGAGAAAGGGTGAAATTTCACATCAAATTCACAATCACAGAAACTACCCAAAAATTCCAATGGTACTGCTGCTTCCCAGGCAGAGAAAAGAATCTGTTCTGCTGGTATTAACATGGAGTTTCATTACTAAACAAAGTTTGGTTTTGACTGAGAAATTACACAGTTTCTTTTCTTCTCATAATATATTGCGGCTACTACAGGAGCCTCTCTAACAGAATGCTAGAAACTATTGAAAAAGAAAATTTCTGAAGCCCTTTTAAATATATCACAGTTTTTGTTTTAAAAGTTGTAAGCCGGTGCTGATAGTTCATCCCTGTTAATACAAAGATCTACATCTGTAACTCTCTAATGAAACAGCCTTGATTTCGTGTACTTGACACAACAGATTTTTGATTAGTTGCCAATGCCATTTATATTCCATTCACATATCCCTTCATTATTACCTACAAAGAAAAACATACCCATTACTAAATTCCATGGGACAAATCAATAACATATTAAAAGCAGGTAGCTTTGCATGGGAGGCCTTGCCAAATAATTATTTTGATCCCTTTCAAATATTTAAAAGAAATTAAATCTTTTCATTAAAAAGAGCTGTCTGAAAAATAAAGCACTCTTCCTGACTGACACGTTGTAATGTATGCACAGCATGTATCCTTGGTCTCCTTGAACTAAGCAGGAAAAATCTATCATAATAGCCATTAGGAATCAAAAGTTTAGAACGTCTAATTAAAATGGAAACAATGTAATGAAGACATCAGTATTTTCAGCAAACGTCTCCCTACCTGCCACTTGGGGTATGATAATTACTGAAACAAATCCATGAATGCTCATGAATCTCCTACAAGCCCAGATTAAAAGCCTTCCTGCTAAACCTAATTTTGTACACCGGGAGATTGTCTTTTCTAACAGATCCCCAATAGGCATCAGGCTGTCTCTTCTCTTTCACAGCTCAGAGACAGTCAAAGTGAAGGCAAGAGATGGAACAAAACCTACAGTTCACTAAATGAAATTGTAAGCAAAAGGTTAAGCAGACAAAAAAGCTATATTCAATTCAAGTAATTTAAATTACTTCTACGACATGCATGGCCTGAATTTAACAACCAACTCTTTTATATGCAGTCCAAAAATATACCAGGTTATGCACAACTGAACATGTCACTCAGGCCACACTATTTAGAAGTCAGACATGCTTTCGATAAGTGTTTTAAATTAGATTTTAAAAGAATGCATAACAAAGTAGCAATTTAGGGACTGTCTAGCTGCTAACTGACAGGAATAAAATGTAACCTATGTAAGCTGCTGGATAAGAGCATCTCCTACGCAATTAAACGCAATGCAGCAACTACGTGAAAGTAAGCATATATTTCATGCACTTGTCAGTGTTAAAACAACAGTAGAGCACCGTTCTTGCCTTCTCAAAACTCTGACACAGAACCAGTGTTATATTAACATATCACTCAAAATGGGGAAAAAATGTTTTTCCATATGTTAAATTTTAGTTGGCATGCATATAAAAAGCAAGAAACTGCTTTTGCAGTGGAGTCCTTCCCCAACCCCCAACCCCCAATGCATGAGGGATGAATGGACATGAAGCCTAACCCCCCTCCAACACATCAGTTCTCCCTCCCCCGACATCCACAAGTTAGATGCCACAGTATTATGCAACTACTTCAAAACCAATTAAATTAATTGACTAACCAATTAATCGATTCAGTTTTCAGTATTCAAAAATGCCATTTCTTAAAATTCTACTACTCAACCTGTCCAAAGAAATTCATATTAGTAGCTGGTGAACTGTTTGAAACTGCCCAATACAAGATATAATGTATAAAGTCCTCAACCCTCTCATACTTACAATAAATAAAAGACAAGGTGTACTACATTCTGTGTAATACAGAACTATCACAGCACGAGAGTATTATCCCTTCAAAGTAACTGCTGTTGCTTCCATGACATATACTGAGTATTGCAAACTATCACTTGCCTGACTGCACCTTGTAACCTCTCCAAGCGTCGGGGTACTTTTCCTTAGCAACACTTTTGGTAGGTGACAGCTTCCCTTGATCACCATTCAAACATCTAAAAAAGTCATTAGGCTGAGTGTTGCATAATCTGATGCACAAAATGAAGGAAAGAAAAAAGAACAAGCTATGCATTAGCATATTTTATAAAAAAAAAAATGTCCCCCTACATGGAAAAAATAGGTTAATATCCAACCCTTTTACTAATTACAGGTTAGTTACTAAAGAGGATGTGCACTGTATTATAGCTAGCTATTACTACAAACTAGGATTTGACAGGTTTGATACTTTGTGGAAGACTGTGATAATAGACAGATAGTGAACAACACGTGCATCACGAATCTATCATAGATAGCCAGCTATTTTCCAAAATATAGAATGCACACAACACATATCTACCTCTTATAACAAAACACCACATAGAAGCAAAAACATTTATAAATCAACATTTTGTTCCCCTCCTCTCTTAATCCATAGTCTAACCTTCTCATCACTAGTCACTTGTTATCGGACTTAAATACAAAGTTGAGCTGCTTGTTAGTTTTGATGAAATGACATTTCAATAAATAAAAATGGAGCAATACATATAACCTAGTATACATTCCAAGTATCCTAATAAGTTCATTCAACTGCATAATCAATGCCTTACAAAATTAAGATTCAAAAATTCAAAGTTTGCCATAACAGTACACAAAATGGGTACATGTAATTGCTTAGCTTTCCCCCTTTAGGCATAAATGAATCAATGTCCTGATGCATACTTTTTAATACATTAATGTATTTGAACATTGGATGGATTTGAAATTCCAAATTCCAAAATACCTAACCTGAACTCGATGAAATCTGAATCCGGTGAATCTTTAAGTACAAGACACAAACCTATCTATAAAAAGAACTGTAATATTATTAGAATTTTTTAGCTGAACTGTATTAAGGAAAATTACTCTTTAACTCTCAGCCCACAAACTTAACCTCAACTTGGTATTTTCCAGTAATAAAAGGGTACGATTTCAGTCTTAATTCAGTGTGGCACGATGGCCAACTGGTGAATCAGACTCAAGAGGCTCATAGTTCCATACTGTTGACCTAAGTTCAAATTCAAGCCTTTCTTTGAGCTGAAAGAGATCAAATGTGCCAATCTAAAATAAAAATGTTATCCAGAACTGTATAGCATTTTTCACTATAAAAATGTAGGTGGTCTATTTGATGTTTGTATCAGGTAAAACGTATTTCTTTCAAGGTCAAAGTCAAACTGGACATGAAAGAGCAGATAACACAATTACCTTTCAGTGCAAAGCCGTTTTTAAATTAAATTAAATCTAGGTCTAATGAAAAACAGCTAAGCAAATAAAAGCAACAATATAATAACGTCATCATCAACAACAACAAAAACAACTACATAAAGAAAAAGGCCTTGATTTGTTACTTCTTCCTCCATTTTACATTTCAGTGTTTTGTTGATTTCCTTCAGGCCTTTCTGAGCCTTTCCTTAACACTAGACAATGAGCCTAGTCATATTTTGTACTTCCATTATGGAACTGTTACACATGCCACCTAGACTCCGTACTTCCATCATTATTTAAAATTGTCTTCATACATTATTCTTGTTCAAGATTTGTTTTACTGTTATGCATTAGCTTGACCACCGGGGAACTGTATGATCCGGACAGAGAGCCTGAACGCAGTGGACTAGAGTCAGATTTCTGCATGTAATCTTCACTGTAACAATCAACAAGCCACTGATCTCAGTCCAGTGTTTATAATCCTGCTTCTTTACCATGAGATTTAAGAGAGAAATGCTGAGCTTGGCACAGTGAAAAATCACACATGGCAGACGGCATACATTAGCTACCTTACAAACTGGTTGGGGTACATTCTAAGACTTCAGAAGGATTTGATTCAGACCTTAGATAAGCACATGTAAACCCCACTTAAGTTCTTCAAAGAAGAATTCCACTGCCCTGTTACTAGTAGGAAAATTCTGACATGAGAACATTAGTGGTCCTTGTGGGAGACGCCCATTTGGGGTGGAGTTTGTCTTAATTGGGAGTCTCATTTATTGTGTCTCATTTATTAGCAAGGTGTGTGCATGCTCACTTAATGTGTAAGTCAGTTTTGGCTCCACAACCCTTACACACAGCAAGAGGTAGAATATAAATTTAACAACAGTAGTGGTTTTGGGTATTCTCAACATTGTTTGTAATTAGACTGGCCACTCGTAGTTAAAATAAAACGGAAAGCAACTTCTATTTGACAAATACTGAATGTTAGATCTAAACTCATATGCTTTGGTAGCCCTGCAAAATGATCGGAAAATGTCGCATACTACTTAACTTATGCAGGCACAGGCAATCAGCTAGCTAAGTTTGAGCAACAAATGAAAATCAATAACATTCTAAAAAAAATCACGTAATGAGATGAGATGCAGATCTTGACCTTTACCAAAATTATCATCGTGTTGTTGAATTTCCTTCATTTATACTGTTTTTCTCACTGCAACAACCTACGCACCCAAGCAGGAATGTTGAGGCAAATGCAGTCCTCACAACAACCTGTTACTCTTTTGTTTACAGGTCACAGAATGTACTTAAGTGAAGTGGGCGCTCATTGGAGGATAGAAGCTACTCCACTGACATCATTGGTGCAACTCACCAATACCTGATGAATTCAACGGTGCCTGAGAGACAAGGAAACACACTCCTATTCCTGGCAGAACAAAGCTATTTTGTCTTGCTGCTATCCCAGTTATGGTTGGCTGATAACATTGGTTGGCTGGTTTCTAACTCAGACTGTATTCAAAGTGGCTGCCTTGTAACTGAGTCACTTGGGACCGACTTGCCTCATTTCTCATGGAAAGCTTTAATCACCACGTTTTGCAAACCTACAAATCTCAGTTTTGAAACTGACAAAAAGATGGTCCCTGTTTCACTTATCACAGAATCATCAGCAGACAATGAACTTGCATACTGGTTCTCCACAAAACTGTGGAGCTGTTTGTGAACTGAACAGGGCAAAAAAATGGAATGAGGTTTGAACTGCTGACAGATATAATATTCTGTTGTTGATGTAAAGTATGAATTTGGGGTTTAGCTTGAAATTAATATAGAACTCCACCCTCTATGCTTTTTGTTGGGACGGCATACAAACTGGTAAGGGTCTGTCACTAACTAATGAGACAAGCAATTTTAAATCTAGTAAACAAGTTAGACAAGAAATGCATCCTTCAAACAATGATCAAAACTGCTGTCCACACATCACATTTTGTTTCTTACTCACCATAAAAAGTAAAAGTCGCTCAACTTGAAGACTGTCAGTCGAATCATTTCAGCGTGTGAACAGCACTTCCTCACCTGATAAAACTGTTAACACATCTGTGTACAGAATTTTCAATCTACATACCTTTTCAATAAAGTATCTTTATATATTTTTGTTGTTACTGCTTCTTAAGATTTATACATTTCACACACTTTGAGGACCACAGACTGCCATCAGTTTGCGACAGCACATTTTTGAAATACCTGTGACAGTCAGCAAATAGTCAAACGTATCTGTTACGGACATCACCCGAAAACCATTCAACATTAGTTATCAAAGAGGTATTAAACAAAACATATTCAGAGTCTGATTTGTCAGCATTTTTATTGCAGTTCTTATAACAATAAAACAGAATCAGGCTGTCAATATTTTTCTGTCAAATTTCTAAGTCACAATCTGAAAGATGGCTTCTGACCCCCCAGCCTCCTTTAACTACCACCTTTCTTCTCTGAAGACCCGGGGAAAACAAACTGCATTGTTGTGATCATGAGGTTCTGATAATTAATTAAGTCCACTATCTGAAGCCCTAGAATGCATAAATAACTTCCATTAATAATTAATAAAATAATTTCCAATTTTCTGCTTGCACTTTTGTGATATCTGCACCCCGTATTTGCTGCAAAGATTTTAGTGAGAATTAAAAAAAAAAAAAGAATATCATGTTACAGTGCAAAGAATAAAATTAACACCCCAAATCCAAACATTTTAGTGACGGACGGCAGGCCCCATCCATGCCTTGAGCCGTCCTCAACAGTGCTAAACCCAACAACAACCCGAAATAATAGCCTTAGATCACCCTCTTCACTCACTGCAATAGTGGCTTTGGTTCAATCAAACTGTGACCGAGCACTGACGTCTGAGAAGCTGCCTCAGCAGAGGGTGGAAAAGCACTCACATCCACGCAAACCTGTACATATTCTGCGGCACGTCAATCTGCCGTTCCTGCCTGCACCTGTTTTACCGCTACAGCTATAGCGGCCCTGTATTCATCAGGATCGAAGCGGAGCATGAAGACCCCCAAGCTGCAGCATTACATCAGAAAGCAGGTCGGTGAGGCAGACACGTGAAGGGTACGTGCGGCACCCTCGCACAAGCCACAGAGAGTGGACACATATGCATTTAAAAAAAAAATGCCTATGCCTTATGCTGTCAATCAACACACAAAAAAAAAACTGTCTAAGAAGACAGTCTATGTGTCTAAATGAGATGGTGGTGGTGTGGTGGTATGGGGGGGGGGAGGAGGGGGGGAGAGGGATGTCAAGGATTCATGGTCCTTCATCTTTGCAGTAGAGCAAACACGTCCCTCAGTCTAGCAACAGACAGCTGCTTCCACTTTCTAATGCGCCCTAACTTAGATCACTGAAAGAATTGTCAGCACACAGAGAAACACACAAAGATAACACCGCCAGCTGCCACAAGGGAAGGCAGAGACTAAAGAGAGAAAGCAAGAGAGAGAGAGACAGAGAGAGAGGTGGAAAAAAAAGACAGCTCTTAGAAGAAATGGGACTGGGTCTATTTGCATGAGTCTGCCTCCCTTGGGGTCTCCCTTTGTTTTCAAATGGGAATCACAAAAGACAACACTTAACATATTTGCTTAAAAATGACAACCTCGCGCTGATTTCATTTGAGCCGAGATTTATCGGAAGCGGAGATAAGAGGACAAATAATGTTTATAACACTGAGTGACAAAACAGCTTTTGTGTCTCAAACGGCTCCAAAGAACTTCAATGGAGTGTTCATTCATAGGGAGCTTAAGTTGCTCAGAGTATACATAAATATAATTTATATTGATTCAATCTGAGGGAGTGGTGCTTGCCCAGCTGGTATTCTCAGGAACCACAAACGAGTCACAGCACAAAGAAATAAACTGATGAATAATACAGGTGAATTGATTTCAAATTGCCTGCCAAACTGCACATCATAACCAAAAAAACCATAATATAGACTTTTCAACAACTGTCATTACTCTTCCCATAACCCTTTTGGCAGGAGTTATTGTAGCATTAGGTTAGATCAAGACACATTATATACATAACGGGTAATATTGCATATGCTTGCCAATTAGGTGTAAGGAGTTCCACTGAAGGTGAAGATAAAACATAAACAGTGATAAAAATCTCGCAAAAATAATTACAGTCCCATTGGACTGCAACCTGTCAAAGCGCTCTACATTCACTTCTTCCCCCTAAAACTGGGGGAAGGGAAGACATTGCATATGGCATATCAGCCACTGTTGCCCTTTCTGCTGGCAAACAGTGGGGCATAAGGATGCCGTGGCTTATATTTTTACAAGCTTGAGTAAATGCAAGACTTGCATTGCCATATTTGAAATGCAGTACTTTCTATCATCTTTGCTCATTACCCTGCATAAAATTTCATAATCTGACCAGAGTCTGGACATAACAATGTAACAGACAATGCACAATTCAGTGCAAATATACGCTGGTTGAGTCTTATTATTCAGTAAGTATATTTTGAAGTTAATAGTACTTATCATAAAAGATGCAAACTACCAACTCGTAAACACCGGTAAGGCTCACACACGTGTTACACAGATGTAGTGAATGAAATGTGTGAAATAACACTGTTCTGAAATCACACTTGTGGCATGAATATCAACTCACATACTTGCTGCGAGATGTCCAAGGGGAAAAAAATACATGAAGAGAGTATCCACCTGATCATACAATATTTAGAGTACAGTTAAACAAACATAGGGTAAGATGACAGGAGGAAATTCACAGATTAGAATATTCCAATGACATCCATCCAGAAATTCCAGAATCCACACAACTCCCTAAACAAAGGAATCTCAGAACACACACTACTGAAATGAATCAGTACTCTGACTGTTGAAACATCAGATCGGTTATGTTTTTTTTATATAAACTATGTATTACTGCAGTGCACTATGTATTATTGCAACACGCTGCCCTGTACGGCAGGAGGAATGTGCTTATCGGTGATAAAATCTCAGCTTTAAGTTAAACGCTTCCAAGATTAATCTCTACCGAAGGCACTGCATCACAAGCAAATGCAACTTTTTGTACTTTTGTTCTGTAAAAAGACATTTCCCTGGCTATTTTACATCAAAATGGTATGAATAAGAACCAATTACTTAGCAGACAAAATACTACAGGCAGCAAAATCAAATAATAGAAATTTACACATAATTATACGACAAATCAATTACGTCAAAATGCACAACATGTATACACACATAACATAATACATCCCCCTTCTGGGCTCAAAAAATCATACAAAAAAATACAACTCTTATTCCAGTTCACTCTGCAAATCACAAGATTTCCCCTGAAAAATAACTCAAGAGTTCCGTTCTCGATACTGCAGAGCTAAACTGAAGGAATCAAAGATGAAAAGAACCAAAGAAAAACCCTCCTAATTATCCCACTCACGTTCACGTCTTCATTTTTTGCGTCGGGAGGGGGGGGTCACGGCTCACTCTGTGACTCTGCGGTGCCTATATGAATAAACCCGCTCCCCTTGCATGCCAGCCTGCGAAACGCCCAGCGAAAGAGGGTGGCAAGACGAGGCTGTGTCAGTGTCTGTCACCTAGCGTACTGCTGAACTGAACTCCGAGGCTCTCCGTGTCAAAACTCCCGCCTCGGCCGCGGATCACCAGGACGGCGTAATCAGGAATAAATAGAGGCGTCATGTAGTTTTACATGAGTATTGGGAGAGCCATAGGTTAAATCTGGACTAACAGCAATTTCACCCCTATAACACACGCACACACTGCACTTTGTAACCTTTAACCTACGATCCTGGATGACTTACTGTGTACAAACTTGACACGCTTTCAGTGACAAATTACAAAGACATGTATAATCCACCACGTCACATATCCATCATATTATATTATTGTAACTGCTGATTAAAAAAAAAAAAAAAAAAACATCTGGGGGAAAAAAGTGACAAGAAACTAATGCAATGTGTTATGTAGGCCACTTAAAGACTGTCACAGCTCACCAGTCCAATAATGCATATGCTATCACTCAAATCCATTTCACTTGATAAACAGCACAGGAATACAACAGTAATTTTTCTAAATCAGTATATCCATGTTTCAGTGTTTTACAAACAGTATAAACTGCATGACAGTGAATTAGCAGCCACTTTGTACACTGTAGTGTGCACTATGGGACAATGCTTCTTAAACATGAAGACATTATTTTATACTGATCCTACAGGAAGGTGATATTTTAAAATGACAAATGATAGACACGAATTGAATTGTGGAATTCAAACAGCACTACTGTCATGACAGCAAACTGTAACACACTGGTCAGTGCATTACTTCCTGCAGTAATTAATACCAAATTTAGACATGTGTGAGGAAGTGCTGGGAGTATTTCAGCTGTATCCTCCATGCATATCGAACATGCAACATGTGTCACAGATGACACATGGTGGAGGTGTATAAATGAACTTTCCATAGAAAAGGCATGCTTCCATCATTAAATGAAAATGAAAATAATACAAAAACAAAGCTGATGTACACAAGCAGAACCAGAGTCATGGACAGAAACAGGCAACCGTGGACGCCGTTTTCCATAATGTAAATCTTTCTCAAGCCCAGTGCTAACATATCTGAAGAGGGATGAAAACACACTCGAGCCCACAAGTTGTTGAGGCTAATTTCCATGTTAAATAACAAAATGCAAATGGAAGCTGTGCACAAGTGCATTTAACAAAAATCAGTATTGTTGTGGTTATTCAATTCAAAACAATTCTACTTTGGAAATACATGTTTAATGCGAGCAGCTTTGCACACAACGAGTATGGTAAACTCATCTGGCGTTAAGAGCGTTGATCTCATCTTAAGGAAAACATGCATTTCACAGGCACAATCTGCTTGAATCGTGATTTTTTAATATAATACAGGGAAACAAATAGCTCCTGTTTTGTTGTTAGGCATTGACAGTGTTGTCCAACATTGCAATGTTCCTGCAAGTAATTAGTTTCATTATTACACAAAAGTGAGCTATTCTGCTTTCGTAACAGAGCAAACAAAACAGGCCGATCTGATCGGCGTGTTCTCTGCGATTTGGGAAATTCTTTGTGGACCGGGAACTTGAGTGAGAAATACGCAAACAGCATGGCGGCATTAATTAGTTGCGGAAATCAGAACAATACGAGTGAATTAAGCACGGCGTTGCAAGTACAGGAATGATGATTACTTTCGCAAAAAAGGCAAATACTGAAGTTGGCGTCGCTGCAACAATCGATCATCTACATAAAATAAACTGGCAATCACACATATGACTGACTGACACTTTTCCATTGACCGACGAATGAGATGACGGACTAATCAATGCAGCCTACAAGATGCTGACCGATACTCAAAAAACGGTGCTTTTAACTTTGTTTTGTGGGAAAACTTCTTTAATTAACAAAACGTACAAATGCAAAGGGAATATGCATTTATGTGACATATCTGCGAAAAATTCTAGTCGATTTACCACTTCGTAATCACCTTAAATCGATAGCAACAAATATAAAAAAACCGTATTAAACGCACAAACTCTCGCGGCAATACTGTTCCTTTCTCATCGAACCGCGCTCGTCCATCTAATCCCATGATCTCCGTTTTCTACAATCACAGTCTTAATGAGATCAGTCAGAGGAAAACATTTCTCCTTCAGATAACTAGATCTTAGAACTGCTTTCCGCCCCCCGATTCAAAATGTATAAATGTGATATCCTGTTCATCAGAAGCAAGCGGACCAATCTGCCCTGAATATATATTAGCGCTTTAACATGGGAACGGGAAAATCTCCCCATCTGGTAATCGCATCGCCCCATACAGCGGAGAGAGAAGGGCTCTGCTCCCATCCCGAAAACATTTCGGCTCTCAAATTATGTGCATCTAGAACAAACAACAACACAAAGGGTCCTTTTTTGATTTCAACGGCTTGAGAGGGGAGAAATCCATCAAATCAGGTATTTATAATTTATTTTGCAAGAGGCAGAAACGATACAGTAAAAAAAAAAATTGCTGCGGCATGATTGTGTCTTAAAGCCTGCCAACTATTTTGATGCGAGCCGAAAAACAGGAACGCGGCAACAAAAATCCAACAATTATGTGCCGCCTTGAACAAAACGTCAAAATGAGGAAATGTGTAAAATGGCAAAATGAAAGGCCTATATATTATAATACTAAAAAATCGGAAATACGTTATAATTATTATTATTATTATTTTGCATACTAAGATTATATATCCTATGTTTACATTCTGAAATGCAACACAAACAATCCAGATTTTAAAGTTAGAAGTAAATCAAGAAACATACGTCAAACATTCAATATTTACAAGACATACAAAAACCCCAAATACCCTAGCCAAACAGCATTCCAACTTATTATTATTTTATATGTATATCTGATAACGTGCGAGTGAAGTAGATCACAAAATTGACGTACCATTAACAGTGGTGCAACTGATCATTTCTTGCAGCGATAACAGGAAAAAAGGGGGAAAAAGCTGAATCGGAATTTTCACAAGGAGGAATTCCAAAGGTTGCTTTTCATTAGAGTCATTTTCTCTTCTCAACTCTCAGATTTCACTGCCTTGAAGCGTGGGCCCTTTTCGTCAGGTATTCATTTAGCCTACATGCATATAATTACGGGGAAAGCGACACCAACAAAAGCTCACTTGGATAACAAGTGAAGACAGAAGGAACACATGAAAAAAAACACATGACCACGAATACAAGTCCAAGTGTTACGCGCTCCCGTTGATACCACCAATAGGGTGGAGAAACATGATGATCGGAAGATTGTAGGTGACATTAAAACTCGCATTTTTCGATAGGAAGCTTTTCAAGGAAACGATACACCCACCACGCAGACCCCCTCTACTTTAAAAATAGATGATATGCCTGCAGTTGCCCCCACAACACCAATGACACTGTATCTATTTCTCGGCTTTATGCCCGCAGTGATCACCATAACTTTTCCCCCCCCAAACAATGATACATACATGAACTTCTCATCGCTGAAAAGTTACTTTGAAACAATTTAAACCCCACCCCATTCTCCCCACTTTCTCAATAAACACCAAACACTGGCATTCTGAAGGAAATACGCATGTGGTCTTTTCCTAACCATATCCGACAAAAAAAATCACAATAACGTGTAATATTAAACTCGAACTGATTTAATATACTGCACATTTTAGACTCGCACACGTGCACTGGGATTTTCTGCGCTGAATGCTGTGTGCAAATAAACGAGGGTATGTTAAATCATAAAGCTGTCGCTCTAACGTGGCACAGCTTCGGTATTTTTTTCGTTATTGCTTATATCTCGACGGGCATAGTCACGTACAGTCTTACCTGTATGTGTGGCAGGACAGCCTTAAGATTAGAGTAGCATCGATCCGATGTATGTGCTGATGAATGAGTGTTCGGGTTATGCGAGGATGCTTACGATTTGAAACCATTCCAAGTTAGTGAAGGGAAGACTGACCACAGCTTCTGCCATGTTGGAATTTCAAACCCAAAACAGCTGCTCTGGAGAAGCCAGCATGCCTCGTATTGCGCATGCGCGCTGGCCATGGAGCCAAATTCAAATTATTTTTTTCTCAAGTTGTTGTCATTTCGCGTTGGCGTTTATGTGAAACTATCCTCGTTGTATTGCTATTGGTAGTCTCTAAAAAAAGAAACATTCGTGTGTTGTGTTACAAAGGAAAACAGATCAATTGAAGTGAATTTCACGTTACAACTTTTGGACATTATTTGGTACCGAGAACTATTTGCTGTAATAGAATATATGCACATTTTTAAAAATCAGTCTCTGTGTGAGTATTCTCACATCAAAATAGGCAGTTAGCCAGCTGTATACTGCATATCATAGTAAAAGATAGCAAGGTATGCATACTTGGTAAAAACAACTTGCCCCTGCCGTATCAGTAGACTTTGACCATTAGCATGCGATTTCAGTTACAGTCCACCTAGAAATTCCACATATTTCCAGTCGGAATCCCCGGTGGACGTCGTCGCCCCCCACCCCCATTAAGGGAGGAGCGTTGAATTGAAATCCAGCTGTAGGAAATACAGTGTGAAATTGACCATTTTTTTTTCCTGCTTACGAATGAATTGTCTACATTTAGTGGCTCCACAGTTTGTGACTCCGCTGCTTTCATAGATAAAATAATTACTTTGTAAACATTCCAAGTATTTAGTTAAATGACAAAGACAATACCCAAATCCAAAAATGTTCATCCATTGCTGACCAAGCCTTCACTTGTAGTGGTTTCCATGGATACACATTTACATTGACTAAAATTGTGTATTATTTGTGTACACAATAAGTGTGTACGCGCGCGCGCGTGTGTGTGCGTACATTCTGGCCATGTTTGTATGCCACACACCCACACACACACTGCTTTATGACAGAACAGTGTATATCCCAGCGATAATTATAGAACAAGCGCAGAATTAATAATTCCAGTCCTAATTAGTGTGGAAATGTCCCAGATAGTACGCTATTAGAGGATCAGTGGGGAGACATGATTTGAACAAGACATCAAAGATGATATGACTGTCAAATAAACTCCATTGTCATTTATATTACATAATTAAAGCATGTAAATGAAAGCTACAAATTTTTGGAAAAAGGATCATAATTAATGTATTCAAACATATTTCGTCTGGAAATATATACATTTAAGAACAATAACCAGGTTTTCTTATACCAATTTTTATTCTTTTGTTATTCAGTAGTATTATTCTTTTGTTTGTTTTCAGTCTGCAGGGAGAACGGACGGATTCTCATTGTGACACGCGATCTGGAAGTTGGCACTCGCGGTCTCCGAAAGCCTCCACAAATTCATGAGGTAGGACCTTGGGATGATGCATTGATTTGGCCCAGAGCACTCCCTGCAGACCGCAGCGCTGATTCCCGCAGATGTGCTGCTCTCCAAAGAATTCCAAACCCAAAGGCATCCCACGCTTAACCACGTGGCCAGTCAAACAAATAATGGCTCCCGCATTCCAAAGGTAGGCCTAATAATTACCGCATCGATTCAATCACCGCTAATATCTGCGAAATCATGGCAGGGATTTTTTTCCCCCTCTCTCGTCTTTTTTGACTGTTTGCTTTGTCATGCGATAAAATGGGTTGGGGGATTCACTTTTTTTTTTGGAGAAACCGCGCTCACTGTGGATGTAATCACAGAGGCTATTAATCTCGCATTGGGTTGCCAAGCCAGTGAATCAACCGCGGACCGTCATCGTTGGGATCATTCTGCCCATAAGCGACAGCACTGTGACACCTTGCAGAGTCTCCGTCTCTGGCCCAGTGCTGGCTCCTGACAGACTTTCAGTGGACCGGAGGTCATTAAGAATATATCCACTGTGCCTGTCCAGGTTATAGCCGTGTCCATGGTCTCCTCGTGCAGATGTGGACGCTGTTGCTTTGTGCCGTTTGTCCTTGTGTCAGCATGCAGGACATTGTGAATTACTCTGCCCAGCTGCAGCTCGGCTCTCCTGCTACAGCACGTCAACACATCATCCAGGCACACACGAATCTCACGATTGTTTTCCCCTCTCTCGTAACCTTTATAAAACCTTGTCTCCTCTGTGAATAATTAGGCGGCAGAGGCTAAAATGAACACGGTCTATAAATCACATTTTCAAATGTTTTTTTTTTTTTTTTACAGTAGCTCTTTGTGTTACTTTAGTTATTGATCAGTTAATTTGTTAATTTAGCTGAGAGACAACAGTAAAAAAGACTGCAAAAAGACATGATGGTATCCTCCTAAATATTTCACCAAAGTGTTAAGAGATACATAATACATCCGATCAGACATGTGTCTGTTGATGTCCACAAGCTGAAGGCCCAGACACCATGTCAAACAAAATGTTGTTTTTATTTCTTCCTTAAGGCAACCACTTCACTATTTAGAAAAATCAGAAAATTACAATCTGGCCATAAGAACATGAATTGTCATGTTTCAGATAAATTATTGTGGCTGTATAATTTTACAAAATGTGACAGGTCACTCTCCAGCCATTAATATTTGATGGTTTGATCTGCTTTGATGGAATGGGGCACAAAATTGAGGATGTTCATTGAGGCTCTTTGCAGAACGCCTGAGGGTAATCATTTTTTTTCTAATTGTTTCACGAAAACATTGTTTCTCAAAACAACAAACACTAGTAAGGGGAAAACAAATCATATTTCATTCTATAACAATGTGAATTGCATATACAAAATGTTCCGGGTAAACTCAAATTATGTCACAAATCCATTAATGAATGAATCAATCAGTCAAATTTTATTTGTTAGAGTGCATTATACAAAGGATATTGTCACATAGTGCTGAACACAGAGCATATTGTTTCCAGCCTGAATCAAAAACCCAGAAAACCCAGCACAGGATCTTTAGCGTGGTCAGACAATACTGGCACTTTGAGAAGTCCTTGCAACACAATCGATGATATTAATCTTAAAATTAAATACAGTTTGGATTGAACACTATATTTGCAAACATGCAGAATACAATGCATACATGACTGCACAGATTAGTAGACAGATGACTGCTGTTATGTGAAAGACCTGCCTAGCTGTACTTCAGCCAGCATAGCTTTGATTTAACTGCTACATTAATCTAAATAGATTTTAACTCATTAACCATTTCAGAGGTAATGATCTGGGTCTACATGTAACGAGCTTTATCTCTTAATTGAAAAGCAATGTGTTGCTAGGATATTTGCTGCAGTCTCTCCCCCTTGGTGAAATTGTTTGTCTCCTCAGGGCTGAGGTTGTAGGTTTACTGTGTCACATGACTAGCTGTATTCTAACCTTTTGCCTGCAGACTCTGATGTCACCTCCGATCACTTCAAGAATACGTGCTGGGGATTTAGTTATCACCACAAAACCACAAGCTTTAAAGAATACAGCATAATCGCTGCAGAATTTGTAGTATGAAGTGGTCACTCTAATAGGCTGTTAGAAAACGTAAGCAGAGCAAGGCTTCCTTTTTGCATAAAATGTCAACGCTGAACTGACTTAATTCCATTTGTGTCTCAGGTACTGCTGTTGCACGACCATTTGAATTTTCCAGTTGTGCGCCAAGTGCATTTGTTTCAGAGGAGATAGGAACAGATATCCATCTCTAGCCATTTAGATCAAATGCTTAAATCCGGGTCTGACAAAGATGCATTGGCACAGACAGAGATGTGTTAGATTTGTTTTCAAATTTACAGTTACAAAGCATTGCACTCTCTTCTTCTAAATAATGGCTATTATTATTATTATTATTATTATTATTATTATTATTAGTAGTAGTAGTAGTAGTAGTAGTTGTTGTTGTTGTAGTAGCAGCAGTAGTATAACGGTAATTATTTAGCAAACACCCTTTTCATTCTCACATCAGGATATAATGCCTTCTCACTATGCACATCATTATCTATTTATACATCTGTATATTTATTAAGCCATTCATGGTAAAGTAGCTTGCTTAAGGGTGCAACATCATTGCCCCAAATAGAGGTCAATCCTGCAGCTTTCATGTGGCAAGCTTAGCTCCTTCTCCATAATACTAGTATACAGTTTATACAGTTTAAAATGGTAGTAATGGTAAGGGGCGAGAATAGTAGAGATCATATTATTATATTATCTATCTATCTATCTATCTATCTATCTATTTATCTGTGTGTGTGTGTGTTCGTGTGTGTTCTGTGTGAAATGAAGTGTGTATGTGAAATGAAGCAAATCACTTATACTCTGTGTGAGGAAAAATTGCCCAGGAGTAAAATAAAATTTCTTGTATGAATTCTCTTACAAGAAATACGTTACCTTTTCAGAGCAAGTGATTTTCTAATATGTGCTGATCTCTGTATAAACCTTTACAGCTGCCTTCTGATACAGCTACACAAATAAACTCAAGCAAAGTGCCAATGTCCATGAATGGAAACAAAAGTAGCATTCCGTGCAAGGAGCCCCCACCGGGAGGGGGAGGGGTGCAGAAGGTGAGAGGCATAATAGAAAAATAAATAAATAAACACATTTTAGCCTCCACAATGAAACTCAATAAGCTGAAGAGTGTTGGGCTTTCAAAAAAAAGAGAGAAAAAAAAAGATGAAAAATGAAAGGTTTGGGGTTTCTCGCGTTGTTTTGTGATGGGTAGCCGGGTCCCTTTATGGACTGAGGCTAACATCCTAATGGGGACAAGCTTGAAGTGAATGTAGCCCTCAGAGGATAAGCTACTAAATCTTGCAATAAAAGCGATGTGATTTACAGTAAATTCCACAGGGCTGACAGTGCCACAGCTGAGGGTATAAACACTCCTCTCAGTGGCTCTCCTTCACTGAGCTCCTAACTGCTGTGAACTACAATTGCACGCCGAGGCGTGCTGCTTACCAACCATGACTTTGATAAATAACCAGGAAGTCCCACTGTTGGCTTAAAACTAGAAGTTATTCAGTTGCAATTCTGCATTTGTCCCACTTTAATGGGTCTGGAAGTGGCTTTAGCAGTAATCTGTCAGTGATTGATTAGGTCTCGCCAAATCCCCACTCTGCTCTCTTTTTCAGGCCTGCGTGCTCGGCCACAGCTGTGACTTTACAACAGAATGGCTGTATTAGGAGTGCATGGGGTATTTACCTGAGACACAAACGCAGGTATTCCACATGGGAGAGGGAGTGTGCTGGAGTGGAGACACAGAGCGAGTGGCTTGGTCTTGTCGTTGCATAAAAAAAAGGCACAGAGGGGAAAACAAACACGGACAAGTAGATGTTCACATTTATCAAGTCATGTCTGTGTTTGTTTCAGACAATCCTAAACTTCATCATTATAATGTGGTCTACTGGCTTTCTAGTAGGTAGTTTTTAGTGCTGCAACATGTCAAGCACTTTTATTAAATATTACTAACATATTCTTGCTTATTAATGAATACATTATTTACGTAACTATTAAAAAATTCTTGTTGCACATATTAGTCATATAGTGGACATTGCATAAGTCCTTATTGACTGATGACTTGCAAAGTTGCAAGCCTGCCATGGTAGTATTCAATATATTATGGACAGTCAGCATCTAAGTTTGCATAATTGTTACATGAACAAAGCAAATTTTTACTCAGTTTTTTAAACCATTCAAATCATTTTCATATTGAATATTTCACACAGACACTGTTTACTAATCTAATATTATTAAACAATGGAACACTTCTTGTATAAATTATGCATTTATAATTATAATAGACCATAAAGATAAATATATTAGCATAATATGTTTCAACTAGACATCCAGTCTAACTGCTAAGGACCTTGTCCTTCATTTTGAGCAAAATGTTTAAATACCTTTAGTACATTTTTATGATTCATACACAATATGTGTATTTATTTCATTGTGCAGCAGACTTGTGATACTATGTAAGCAATTGTACATTTATGAATAATTGTATGCCTGTTTTTAAATCATTGTATGGTTATTTCTAGATGCTGGTTTGTTTTAGCCTCTAAAATCAAAGCAGCAGTATTCTGAATGTGGCACAGGAGGTTGAAAATGCCATTTAGACATAGAATCAAATATTGATCATGGCTTATCAGAGAATCCATTTTAATTAGATACTAAACAAGAACGCAGAAAGGGCCGCTATTCTGCCTTTGTGTTAATATTTTAACGATGGCACATTCAGAAAAAAAAAACAGCTCCAAACAGATGTGACACAGTCAGGTACTTCTTTAATCAAGCATTTTAAAACAAAGCTTAGTAATAATGCAATTTATTTTACATTCAAAGAATATTTTGGTTATTTTTAAAGCAAGAGGTCTGGGCATAAAGACAGCTTTATGAATTTTAATGGAGACACTTAAATTGTGATTATTCCACTCTGCTCAAATACAGGTAAGAAATGGAATTCAATCAGTGCTGGTGCATAATGACCGTCATTAGGCGAGAAATAATAATGACATCCTATCTGCATTAAACCTGCAGACAATTTACACAATGATCTCAGGCCTATTATTGATCTCCATGGAGATAAGCAATTGTCACTTTTTTTTCCAGCGTTATACATGAATGTTAAATACAGCACTTTTTATAGCAAACTATTTTGGTGAATGCTGGGATTCATCAGATTAACTACTTAGGCATGCACACTTGTTGTCCTTAATTGAAAATAGGACACCGGGAGCGCTATTGACCTCTTCAGTTTTCTCTCTGTGGCCTTTCATATTTGGGCCTAATCCATATGAGAGCAAGTTTGCCGGCTATTCCCTTAAAAGATTACACACATTTTTAAGTGAATTCCACTCTTTGTGAAGGTTTAAGTGGAAACATTTTGAGGAGTGGGAAGTGGAGGGGGTACAGTATGTACTTGAAAGTCAAGTAGGTTGTCTGTGTACTGCCATCATTTAAAAAATCTCCAACAGACTGAAAAACACATCTACATATCACCAGTACTTTTACTTATTTATTTTTGGTATATTACATAAAGACAGCAGACTGGTTTTGCCTGTAATTAGTTTAATTATGGGGATATGGGTTTGGAAGACAATATTAGAATCTCAGATTATTGTCAGTGTCTCTTAAACAATGATTAAGTCTCATTTATGACACAGGATAATCAGTTTTAGAAATGCATAAAGCACACTGGGATACATACACACCCAGAAACAGAATGTTTACATCCAAAATTACATGCATGTACATGTTTTTTTTTTTCTTTTAACCACTGCCTCCTGTTAAAATGCAGAAATGATGAACAGCAACTGTATTCACATAGTTGATAGAAAACATGAAATGCCTCTGAAAATCTGTAGGTGAACGTCTAACACCTGCTAACTCCGCATGTACTTTGGAGGACTGCAAGTTTCTCAAAACATGGATGATGCTCTAGGTAACCTCGGGATTCTGGCATGTGACATCTAGTTCGTGGGTCACCAGAAATGCAGCCTCTTATATCCTCTGCTTGGATATTGTACACAACCACAGAGTGACACAGTCATTCCAGGGCTGGTGAGGAACCTGCCACAAGGTTGAGGGGAGTATTACTTGGCTAGACAAAATCCCTGTGGTTTACTTTCTGCTTTCAATAGCTCTCAGTTGGATGGGCTCAGTCCAATGTATAAACTCAGTGAAGTATGCAGTCCAGCAGGACTCAGAAAATACTGCAGTATTATAAAACAAAGTGCTTTCAAATAGCAGGTGCTTTAGTGCCTTTCTACCTCAAGAAAAGCAATAATATAATAATATGGCTATATATATACGGGATAGACAAAATGAAATTCAACAAAATGAAAAAAATGTATTCTGAAGTAATTAATTCACAATTAGAAAGCAGTCTACACAAGTAATGTCAATACTCATATTGTTTCTAAAGCGACATATGCAATCTAACAGTTTGACAGAGGTCAAATACGGTGTCTGAACTGCAGGTGTGTCAGTCACAGAAAACACCAAATTATTTTATGTATCAAGGGGAATAGTGTTGAAAATTACGACGGCATACGCAAAAAAACTGCACCTAGAAAGAGAAATAGTAGTCGCAAGTAGAAGCTCACCAACAGGCATAGTAATAGACAGGCATAGACAGACACTAAAACAGGATAGTTACTAAAAAAAAAACACAAAACAGTGGGCTCAAAAATTATTGCAGAACCGACTCTACACCTCCACGGTCCAGTCTCAGCAACAACTGTACATTGTGAGCTCCACAAAGCTGATATTTATGGAAGGGCAGCCACTCGGAAACCGCTTGTAACTGAGGCCAGTCTACAGCAACACATAACCTGATGTAGTCAGCACAAAACCTGAGCTTCTTAGCAATGGAAGAAAGTAACATTGTCTGGTGAGTCATCTCTTTTACTCTTTTTTCCTACGTCTGGATGGGTGTGTGTTTGGAGGAAGCCAAAAGAAACGCGATTAAACACCGTGTTAAACACGGTGGTGGATGTGTTAAGGTATGCGCACCCAGCTCATGGATGTCATCGGGACCGACTGTTACTCATATTACTCCTGTTTTGGGTGACCAGGGACACCCCATGCAGTCAAACACCTGCCATGGCCTCCACAATCACCAGATCTAGATATCACTGAATCTTCATGGGAATTTCCAGGATGTAGAGTGTGGAATATATTTCCAATTCTTTCATCGTGCATACTGTATATGTTATTCATATTACAGTGCAAGATCACATTACCACAAAATAGGGTTACCTGATTTGAATGATTGAATTTGCAGAAAACGAAGATTCCTTTGTATTCCTCATGAAATATCGCTAGCTAACTGGCATCACTGACTTTTATCAATACCGATAACAATAAAGCTATAACATGATAAGTAATGATACAACATACAAGGACAGGTCCTTCAGGGGTTTGTAATAAGGATTCAGTCATCATTGACCCCTATATTATTTAGTACAGTGCTCCCACAATAAGGAAGTAGAGGAATGCTGATGTGGTGGAGAAAGTACCTGTGGTCCTATCCACTTGTGGATCTAACATGCCTTGCTAGTGTCAAGCAGCACCCAGAAAAGATGACCTATTACAGTCTTCCTGAAAAAAGCTGTAAGAAACTGGCAAGAGTCATATGCTAATTGCTTCATTTTTTCACACTTAAGTCTATTTGTCTATTTATCTGTTGTCTTGCTGTATAGCATTCAGTGAAAATATAAATGGGTTATTTGACTTACCAAGTTCACTTTTGCTGCCCTGACAACATTGTGGCAATGACATTGAAGAGACATGGCCTATTGCAGGCATAAAAGATGTATAAGTAAGTTAGCTACCATAACAAGCCTACTTATTAACCGTAACAAACTTCATGCAAAAAAATGTGGTGTATTGCTCATGGTGGCCTGTTTTTGATAAACAAAGCCTGTCTACTCATGTAAAATGATTAACAGGCTTGTTCCCCCATCACCTGTTTCATTCAGAATGACACACCGCTGCTATAGTGCCTGCACAACTGTCTATACCCATGATATTCACCAAAGTTCTTGTATTTTATCTCTTTTATCTAGTTAATGATTTGTATTATTACATATCCCTCTAGTGATTTAACTCATTTGTAAATGCTAAATGTAGCCTAGAGTTGCAACTATCATTCCTGTGATCATTCTGGGGGCAAGGTAAGAGTCTCCATCCCTAACGTAGCTCAGTAGCAAACCTATATGGAATTTAAGCGAAAACAAAAAATATCCAGGATGATAACATTTCATGCAAATGATAAATGGAAAAGCAAAGGAATTGTTTCCATATCCATGTGCTAAAAATGCTGTTTTATTCTCCACCTTTCTGGAGCCAACAGTAAGGTTTTCAGTTTTCGGGTGACTTCAAGCGAAACTATTTAGATGAAGGATGAAGAGGGCATATCCAGGGTGCTTTCGCATATACACACAGTAACCAAATGCTCCTCTTTTGCACACAGTAAATGAATACTGGGGCTAAGGTGAAACCCGAGTGAATCAGAGGCGAGCCATCCAGGAGCAAGACCGGCAAACAAATCCTGTCTAGTAGCACAGCAGGAAGCAGCACACTGTACAGTAGTTGGCAAGGGTCACGTTTTCGGACTTCCAATAAACGGATCAAAAGAGATAAGTATGTAGAATGCAGTTTTGCAATTCCAATTGAAAGGCTGCTGTTATTATATTTTCTACATTCATTTAGCAATTTCTTACTATGGTCTTTTCATTATTTTCAATCATAATGAGAATGTGTCTGGTATAATTCATTTGGCCTGGTGGTGATAACACCTTCTAGGCTCTTCTTATACAGTCTTTCCACTTTAAAGGTGGGAGGGAGGCGGCAGCAGTGGAATTCAAAGCACAGAAGTGGACCTTTCGAGGACTCCCTAGATTATTGGTTGCTATCAATAAATTGACCATACTTTTCTCTGGTTCTGAAGCCTTCATACGGAATAAATTCCACTCTCCCCTTGAATTTGCAGTGGGTTGAGGCAGCATTGTTTGAAAGATAGCGGTTGCTCAGTTTTCTCCTTCTTTATTATTTTTCTAAAATGGACAAAGTATTTCTTTTCCTTGCCCCACATGCCCTAGACTTGTAGTTCTGAAGAAAAACATAATAATGGAAACCACAAAAATAACAAAGACCTTTGTGAAACTGGCATAGTTGTACATATGGACTGGAGATGTTGGCTTAAAAGCAATTTCAACATGAATATCTCCAGCTGAAGATAATGAAAAAGAGCTTGGAGTTAAGTAGTGCAATGCTGAGGTGTGATCATCCATTTGGAATTTCTGTTTGAATATGTGCACCTTGGCTATGTACAACCAATGACTACTTGTATGAGACAGCCGCCCACACACAGTGAACTGTGAGACCACTGGCTGATCACTGTTAACCTTAATTTGACATTAGACATTTGACAGTAGGAAGCACAAACTGATTTGTTTTGTCAAATGCTTGCAAGGCAACGCTGAAACAATACAAGAGTCAATAAGGCACTATTCAATTAGACTTAAAGTGGAAACATTTCTTAAGAATAATGGTTAATATGCCACATTTCTGTTCTGAACAATGATAGGTACTTTAGACATACCTCACTGTTACACATCTGTATTAAATGTTGTTAAATGTATGCAGATTACAACTATTCTGTGACATCCGTTATCATCACAGCACATCTTATTTGGTCAAATGTGCAGTGACGTTAATGGATATCGAAAGTATTTGTAATCTACATATTCCCAGCATCTAATGCACATAATTTCTTTTCTGCACAATGTGAGGTACTTCAGATATATCTTACTGTTACACATCTGTATTAAATGTTGGGAATATGCAGATTACAATTTTTTTTTTGATATCCATTATCATCACTGCACATTTTGACCTAATAAGATTCTTACAACAGAGAGATGCCAACAACAGATGTTACTCTGTTGTCTGCAATTAAAATTGCTGTGATTAAATTAAGTATGTGAACCTTGTAGCAAGTGGCTCAGGACTGATCCACTTTATCATTAGCTCATATCAAGCAGCATGCCATGGAAGGATGACTAATCATTCAAACAAGAGAGAGAGAGAGAGAGAGAGACGTTGAAATAAAGACTCACCCTTCATATGGCAAGGTTTGTCAGATCTCAGATCTAAATTAATAGCCAAGCGAGACTGCTGCTTGGAGAGATTATTGAACGTGAATCCCAGATGAATGATCCGTGATTTGCATAGCTTCTACACCAGACTAGCTCCATCTGTTAAGGTTAGAGAATATTGGCAGAGTCAAACCACTTGTGGATGAAACTGTAACAAACACAAATGGTCCCATTATAGATTTAAACCGTTTTCAAAGCTTCAAAACCAAACGGCGCTGCCAGACTTTTTAGCATTCCTAACGAGCACTGTCATTCTAAATAATATAACACTGAAATTATTATCATAATTATTACTGTATAATTTAAATATGTTAAAAAAATAATTCAGTTATGTCTGTGAACATTAATCTGAAATATAAATAAGGAAATCACACTCAGAAATTCTGCTGTTGAAGCTATTGTAATTCCTCAGATGCACCCAAAAAGACTGCACTTGTGTCTTTCCACAAAGACACAGAGACGACTGATTAGGTAAACTAATTGAAAAGCAAATCTCAGACTGCAGGAGGGGGTGAAGGACAATAGTAGTAAGTGCAGTCTGGCTGCGTGCCAGCGAAATGCAGGAGTTCACTGTCGTCTCTCTCTGCAGATGCCCGTTTCGGAGCTGATCTCACCTCTCTGTACCCATATGTGTGTTACCACCAGGTGAGACCGGCCTCTTTGATTGATCTGTCATTTGAGGCACTGCTTGCTGGAGGTGGGAGAGGATGGAGGGCATAGATTTATGAAGAGGGCTTGAGCGAAGAATTGTCAATGCGAAAGTGGAGGAGTGACCCCGCCTCGAAATATAAAATGTAATATTGCGGCTTATTAGGTTTTATTCTGTTATAGAAAAATGAACTAAACAAAAATGAACTAAAATGAACTGAACCATGTCTATAGACACAAAGTCTTTTGGTGCAATCTGTAGAAAAAAATCATGAGACACAACCACATACTCATAACTTATGGCCAACAGCAGATGTTACTGTGTTGTCTTCAATTAAAATTTCTGGCACTGTGTGTTTGCCCATGTGTATGGGCAGCAGTGTAGCATAGTGGTAGGGTCCAGGGCTCATAACCAAAAAGTTGCTGGTTTGATTCCACGCTGGTGCACTGCCACTGTACCCTTGGGCCAGGCCCATAACCCAGAATTGCCCCAGTACATACAGCTGTATATCCACCAGTATAATGGATTACGTAAAAAAATGTAACTGGTGTAAGTCACTCTGGATAGGAGCGTCAGCTAAATGACAATAGTGTAACGTAATGCATCTGGTTCTTGTGGCATGTGACTCAGAATTCCTCAACACAATGAGTTATTTACATCATGCAGTATGTCATGGAAGCATTTACTACAATTCATTTATATAACACAACCAAGTGCATTTCTCCTTCTGTTTACTTTATTCTGTCAGATATGAAGTATATATACATTACGCCCACAGACGGCTCTTGGATATTACTCCCACAATAACACGATTAGATTTTCTGCTCAATAAAAAAGGTATCTTTGTTGAAGTAACACAATTGCTTGGCGGTCAGAAAGATCAGCTTGTGGCATAAACACTCCATATGTATACCCAACAAGAGACTGCAATCTGTGAGGTTTAAAGCTGTCTTTGTCAATTACCTTGCCTTTTACTTTCAAATTCGGCATAACGTACTAACTTACGCACATGCAAATTGATGTAATTCTTTTTGGCAGAAGAGTTCTCCTTTGCACAGACTTCCTCTTATCAGTCATTAATTCATCATCATTTACTCTACTCTACTATATCTGTCATCTGTTTGTCATCTATACCCAGCGGCATGGCATAGCGGTGAGGTTGCGGGTTCAACTCCCCGATGGGACACTGTTGTTGTACCCTTGAGAAAGGTATTTAACCTGAATTGTGTCAGAGATGAAAAGTAAGTCACAGGGGACAAGGGCATCTGCTAATCGACTGTCTAGTGTAAGAATCTGATTTGCATTTTGTACTTAAGTGAAGTAGTAAATAAATAAAGAATAATCTTTTTTTTTTATTTGCCATCAACAAAACTGATTGCTCTCATATTTACATTGAAAGAAAGGAAGGCTGAAAAAATGAAGAGGAAATGGAGAATGATATTGCAACAGGAGTAGTAGTAAGTGGTACTATGGTTTATTACAGTAATCATATAACAAACAGTATATAGACAGTCGTTGAGAACATTAAGGTTTAAAGAACAAAAAACTTTCTCAAGAACAATATACTTGCTATTTTCTGCATTAAGTAATATTTATAAAAAGCAACAGACTAGAGCAAATACAATGTAATGTTCAACAGCTAACATCCTGTGGCTGATTAATTCATGAATGTTGTTTATCTGATTCATTATCCAGACACAGTTCCAGGAATAGATGATGCCACTATTTGTAGCCCTTTTAAATGTCTTATGTCAGCTGGGCTACAGAATGGATCTATTTCAACAATGTATTTTGACTCACAATCTCCCTTTCTTACTTAATATATTTTTATTACTATCTTAAGTAAGAAAAATGACACATACAAACTAAATACAAACTTGTTCAGACAAATATGAGAAATTGTATTTTCTTCATATTATTGAGGCAAGAACATTCTCCAGGAAACAGGACTGACTCCAGTGTGCCACAAGCTGCCAATAAGGGCTTATGGCTCTCTGTCCAAGTTTTAAACAGAAGAAAACAGAGTTTGTGTTGCAGAACAAAGCAACATATTTTTAGACTGTGAAATCTGGACTGCTTTATTCCCTGTGGTATTGAACTGGCCCCTGTCAGTCTGTCTGGACAACCTAGTCTCCCAATTAAAAAGTTGCAATAATATTTCTCCTGTGCCCAAAAAAATGTAGCTATCACAATATTTTTTATTTGAGTAACTTTGGTGCAATCCTGATGTCCTTAATGAATGGATCCTCACTTTTTCCCTTAAATTCCCTAGAGACAATCTGTTACTGTTATGTTTTGGAAGCACCAGTTGAGTGCCGTGGTAGGCTTGTCTCACCGCAACAACTGAGGCAAGACAAATGCAATCCTGCGACAAGCCCGCACCCAGGGAATGGCTGTTTTTCACACCCAAAGTCACACGGTGTGCTTCTCGTCGGAAGACAGGTGACGTAATCTCAGCCAATCACGGGCTACCTGAGAGCAGGGAGGTAAGCAGGCCCTGCCAACATTCTCACCCCATCACCTGTGGGGAAAAAAAAGCCAATTTGTTCCATTACTGTAGGTTCTCGTCGTCGTCAGCTAATGACAGGTCTGGCTATCCAATCCAGGCTGTACAGCAAAGCTTTCGCTCAAGGTGAGCACCTTAACCACTGAGCTACCTGGGAGGGTTATCGTCATAGTTGTGGAAAACCATAAAATGTGAATTAGGTTTGGTAATCCATTGTTGGTATGTTTTGCAGTATTGTATGATTAATTAAAAAATAAATTGTTTCCTACTATTGAAGCATAGTTTCGTACAAGCAAATAAGCACACAACACTCATAATCTCATCTTCACTGTGCTTATTAAGGCCATCAGAAAGGCATGAAACAGAGGATGAGGATACCAGGTAGATGATTTTACAGGATTTTTTCCTCACAAACAATGAGCTCATTCTCAGATTTAAGCTGACATGGTAATGCTTCACTTCTATGAAAAAGGATTACCGGCAGGCCCTTTTGTCGGGTCTGACCGGCTCGGGGTGGCACGCTTTATTTCAGACCTCTCCGAAGTAGGGATCTCACAAAGGTCACCAAAGCTAACTGTGTGATGTCATTCAGACCAGCACCGGGGTCATCATTTAGTGATCTTAGTGCTTTGGATTTTTTTTTTTCATGCACACTAAAATACATATTTTATTTCTGCCGTGTCCCATTTATACTGAAGTGGATGTCATCGTTAAACCGCCGATGCCAAGGTCGTTCAATTAATGGCGGTACCTCTCGTCAGCTTCAGCTTTTCCATTGTGGCTGAACGCTACCCCTCCTAACCACCGCGAAGCACTGTTTCTGCAAAATTGGAGTCTAGGCCATAACTAAAAGAGTTTTTTTTTTATTATTTTAACATTTCCTGTCAGCTTCGGTTTATCCATAAACAGAAATGCATAAGGGGAAAAAAAAAACAACTCCTCAGCTTTTTTGACAATACCACTCGCTGGATAGATTCAATCTGCGACAGGACAGGGTATAAGAGCGCAGGCAGGAGTATGAACGATACAGGTAGTTTACCGGCGGATTCCGCGGAGCAGGTTGATGGACACAGACAGACCCGAACATACTGAGTTCTGACAGTTTATTCTTTAATCTAGCTGTCATTACAAGTTTGACGCGAGCAACTTTTCAGCTCTGTCTCAGTCCGCTGGGTTTTCGCGCTGTCTCGTCTTTTTTTAGATTGGCTGCAACCAGTGGCTGGAGTTCATATATCAGCCATCTCAGGTGCTGATGCATGGAGGGGTTATCAGTAAAGAGCATTTACTCTGCCGGTTTACGGCAACAGCTGCCCTCCTCATGTGACGTCCACTAGAGTCAGGAAAAACAATACTTTAATATGGCAACCATGTTATTGTTAACTTGCATTGTGATTTCTGTGATTATAGATGAAATATGTGCGTCTCTGACCTTTTGACAGGTTGGTTCAGACAGATTTTAACCACAGGTTACCAGTGGGCCTTTTTGCCTGACTGTCTCCATGTTCCGATTAGTACCGTCAATTGTCCTTCCTTTCTGATAATTTCTAGGAATCATTTGATATATCTAGACCAATGTATAAACTGCCTTACTAAAGTATTGATTCTATTGCCTGACCACACACTTAACAACTTTCTGTAAATCTCATACATCATAGTTGAATGCTTTTTGTTATCTAAAACATGCAATTTGCAATGGATGAAGCATTGATATGGTTGATTAATGTCAATGAGATCTTTCAAATGGTGATCTAATGTCCAAACAAACATAGAATAATAAATCATATACACATATTTCAAACCTAAATATATGTCTTAATCACAACACATTCTCTTATTGTACTTCCCATAGGTTATGCTTTTCATGGATAAAGGACTTTAATAAAAAATACAGCATCTGCACTGATTTAATAAATAAAACTACGTTAATGGCTTGTATAGGTAATGTACAGTTGACACGGTAGATCACAGTGGATTCTGCGAAACAGGTCAATGACACAACATGGAGTGCAGATCGCATGTCAAAACATCATCAAACAGTGTTAGCTCCTCCTCCAATGTATTTCTGCACTGTAGACATGAGGCATCCCTTCCCACTGTTGTTAAGGTTGTGAGACTGACCGTGGTAAAGACTGTGTTGGTTTTATTGCCGATCGTGCAAAGTAAGCATGCACCGTCATGCTATCAACGCTCCACTCTTACACGATCCAAAAAAAGCAGACAAACATGCTTTTCAAACTCCTGATTTGTGCCAAACCTGTTTTTTTTGTGCACTGTGAGAATAGGTTTTAAGAATGCCTTCTGGGCTTCCTGATTGTCGTTAATTACTGGTTTCACACTTAACTCAATGAGCACATCCATTGATTACTCAGTGCAAGCTGCACCTTTGGACTCCTTCACATGTACGCCTCAGACAGGACATGGAATTTACTTATCTGTATACTGTGTCAATTCCCAAAAAGAGCAAAATTGCTCACACGCACTGCTTGTGTGGGTGGAGCCAATCTCCTTGGCTATTCACAGGACTCGAGAGATGGCATTATAATGAGGTTTTGTCCAGCGCATCATTTACTTTCACAGTGAACCATTTGCCACAACTTTTTTGTTTATTCTGCAGAGGCATAATGTGCCTCTTGGTTTTAAAGTTATCATGCGTGAGCTAAAATATAAAAATCAATACTGCATTTAGTCACGTACTTCCAAGGACCTAGAGCACATTGCAATGCCTATACAATATGTAAGTAACCAACACATGCAAAATATAGCTTTATCGATTTCAATGAAGCATTTTATATAACCCAACAAAACAACAATGAATGTATGTATTGGAGCACACATGCTTGTAAATATAACTAACTGTAAATATAACTCTCTGCATGCATCTATGTGTGTGTGCGCGCTTATGTGTGTGTGTTTGTGTGTTTGCGTTTTGTGTGTGTGTGTGTGTGTATGTGTGTGTGTGTGTGTGTGTGTGTGTGTGTGTGTATGTATGTGTGTGTGCGCGCATGGGTGTGCACGTGTGTGTGTGCGCATCCATATGTGTGTGTGTGTTTGTGTAGGCGTGTGTGAACGTGTGTGTTTTCCTGATAGTATTTGTATGCAGTTTCGCAGTAAGGTTACACCAGATGATCTGGCCTCTGACTGTGAGTGTGTGAAAGCAGCCAGCCGTGGGGTGGATGCCATAACTATCCGTGGAGCGCTGTCAAGGAGATGTCCTGGTTTAAATTTCACGTGGTTGGCTTGTGTGACAGACAGGACTTTCAAAGGACAAACCGGAGGATATATTATCATGCAGAAACTGCAGGTAGTTGCTGAATTGAAGAATAAATGTAGTATTTGGACGATGATCAGTAACAGCATATTCATTGCACGGGATGATAACACAGTACTGGGATACTGTAGTGCTAAGCGTGAGTATTTTTCCTGCCCCTGCTCCTACTTTGCAGGCCACTATGAGGTACTGGACTTACACAGCAGAAACATGGCATTAATATTTTTTTTTCTAAAAAAAAAAATTATAATTATCATTCAAATTAATAAGAGAAAACTGATATAGAATAAATTCATTAATCACATGTAATCAGTACATGTCACTTTTTAGATCCTAAAAAATACTCACACTAATCTCAGCAGATCAATAGCCATGAGTCTGAATGACTGTCAGCATGTTCAGTCTTGGCATCTTGCAGTACCATCTTTAATGTGTGTAGCAACACCTGATATTTTCATGGATGGCTCTGCATGAATCTGTATTATATGGCAACAGTACTTATAACAGTAAACCAAAGATACCTGCTAACTGTCAATGTTTTTTACAAGGATAGTCTGCTGACTGTCGTCAACGTGCACGAGCCTGGACTTGACAGTTTTCGTAAGACTCCCCCCTGCCCCTCCCCAAACTGACCACTCTCGATATCGTTTCGCCGCAAAGGACGAGCCGAGCGAGAAGCACGACACGGGCGCTGCAGGTGCACAGCTGCCACGGCAACGCGCAGCGATGCATCTTTATTTGCAGCTGGTAAATGGCGAGCGAGTCGCAGCACCGGCACGTTGATATGCTTCTCAGTCAATCTCTGCATGAGGCTCCTCTCAGTGAGGGAAAGGTCAGGGCCCGACCCAGAGCCACATCCCAGAGGGCCTCACGCCGTGCGGGCTGGCCAGAACGCCAAACAATTAAAAATGTAGCTTTACCGGAAAACCGCCCGGGCTTCCCTGTTTGCTGGAGGAGGCTGCAGCACCCCCCGCCCCCCCACCCGGCAGGGTGTTGTTGGTCAGTCCAGAACAATAAACCGTGGGCCCGAGCAATCAATACGGCCATGACAGCTGCATCTTCCATTATTCGTGGCATCTCCGGAATGCCTGTGCATGTGTAAACAGGGGACATGCATTTTTCACCACCTGTTCGGCTACGTAGCACTGCAGAAAGGGGGGGGGGGTTGGGGTTGGGGTTGGGGGGAGAGAACTGCAGGGCTCCCTGCAGACATCCGAGCTGCTCCGCAGTGGTACCGTAAACCACCTGTTCAATCCCTGCTTCGTTACCGCGCATTCATTCATTACAATGGGCAATCATCTGCATCGATTTGCTTGTTTGCTTGTTTGCAACGTGCCAAACACACCCGCTGTCTAAGAGCGTCCCCGAAAAAAAGTATGATACCTTCGCAAGAGGCAAGAGGAATATAATACGATGATTTGCAATCAATGTTGAACATGGAGAGATAATACATGCAAATAATAAATAATGACAGAATATTGCCTTCAGATGGCATTAATGCATTATGTCTGAAGTGGAGTCTGATAATTGCTGTTCACACTGCAACTAACAGCCAAAGAAATGCAATTTAAGAGAAGAGATGAACTTCCCCATTCATCCAAGAACTGAATTCATATTCAGCGGCTGTTGCCCATTCTGTTGAAGTGAAAAGAGTGGATAATACAAGTGTACAAATTCCAAGCAACATCAACACAGGAGGAGAGGATTAACCGATTCACTGCATTTCTATTAATGAGGAAGACATGATGCACACAAACCTTTGAATGACAATTGGAGGAATGACTGAAAATTTTTTTTCAGATGTTTCTGTTTTGGGTTAGTAGGACTACTTTTCACTTAAAAGACCAAGTTGGGTTCAAAGTTCACAGTTCATGATCGACATTGCAATAATGCTCTTGATACATTTCATGTGCTGAAATAATTCTGTGCACTCCACAAAGAGGAGGGGCTGAATGGAACGCAATCCGTGCCCTCAAACATGCATGGTGAGTTGCACTTAATACATTCTGACAACATGATTGTGAATCCTAACGAGCACAGCACATGCCAGAGCTCTCTGCTGTAGGGGACCTGACTGACAGATTGATGCTGTAGACTTTCCACAGAACAGAAAGGTGTGCTTACCTGCTCTAAAATTCCAGCACCAAGGGGCCTGGAAGGCACTGCCATCCCGCCCCGAATTTCCTCACAACACAGACCAAAAGAGACAGCACACTCAGCTGTAATGAATGTGAGGCTATAAGCACTCTCGAAGGAGTGTAAGGCAGTTCTCACTTGACGCAGTTTGTCTAACAACGTGAGAAGCTAAGAAATGTTCACAGCATTCACCTTATACATGAATAATGTAATTATTGATATATAATTATACTTGCATCTGGTCATCTGGAAAAAGAACAAGTAATGAAGATGATAGCGAGCATCAGGAAGATTGTCCTATAAAAAAAAAAAAAAAAGAAAACATGTGCCACAATCACTGTAATCACTGTTTCCGCACCCAACATGCTGCAGATACTTCTCAGGTGAGAAACTACTGGGGTCAATTCGAGCAGGTAGTGTCTGTGACATAAAAAATGGAAATGAACAGTAAAGCTCTTTGAGGTTACGATATGATTGTCGGTGGCAACCAAACCTCACACAGAGACAGAGAAACAAGCAAGGAATTTCATACGGGGGCAGCATTTTATAACCATATAACTCTACCTACAGCGTCCACAGGTGCTGCTGACTATTTATCTGCCTATGAAATTTGATTAGAAGCACACTGTGCCACACCTCAGTCACAGCTCCCTCACAAGTCCTCTTTCTCCCCTCTCCCAGAAGGCAGGATGTGAAACACACAAACCCACCCACAATCTCTCTGTTCCTATCTGAGGCAGTAATCTTGAGTGGCAAGTGTGTTTGCAGCATTACTCAGACTGATCTGCAGTGGCCGCCTGTGGGCCAGTTCACTTTGCATTAGTTTCAGCAGCACACCAGTCTGATTTCCTTTACTCCAATGTTCTTTTGCTCTGGTCCATTTTGTTCTTCTTCAGCAACAGCATTTTGTGTTTTTTTTCCCCCTTATTTTTTCTCTTAGACATGCATAAACACAATTTATGAACTTATTTAATTGAATTACATACCAATGGAGCTTGGACAAAAAACGGCATGTCTCGAACAAGCTGTACAACGGGGAAAAGCAGTGTTGTAGTAGTTCAATAATTAAGCCATTAGTACACAAAAGAAATACTCAGCTAAACACTGCCTGAAGTCTTCTTGTGATCTGGGGACAATTTTAAGAACCCTCCAAACAAATTCACTGGGGTTGTGAATGTTAACACATTAACTGCAGTTAATTTAAAACAGATTTACATGTTGTTTTTTTAACACAAAAATTCAAGAGATATTTTACTGCAGTGTATTTTTTCAAGTCAACAGTTGTAAATGTTTGTGTGTGATTATGTACATTAATGGAATCACGAAGGGAAGGGAATTAGGGAAGAAAGACCAACACAGACATGGCCCTATAAGAGCTGATTTTGACACCTCTGACAGGCACTATTAGTCAGACATCAGCACTACCAGCGCAGTCTCTGAAGTGTCACCAAATCAGGGAACTGAGAAATGGATGAGAAATCAAGGACAAAATATATATATATATATATATATATATATATATATATGTATATATATAAAAACTTGATTTAAAATGTGTCCACATACTGTCAGTTTCTTCCAAAATGCTCTGTGATCCCCTTGTATTTGTTAATTATTTCACAAACCTATTCTCACAACCAGTTAGCAAAACACAATGAACTTACTTCTTTTGAGCCAGCTTGAAAACATGGATGTTGCTGCACCTTTTGTGCATTAAGGGTCTAAAAGACTCCTTTGGAGTCCTTCATTGTATTGCATAGTTTCGAACTGAGCAGAATGGTTTCCCATACCTGGAGCCGTCTTTGCTTGAGATGGACTTCAGCCACAGTGAGGAGTGGAATGCATTATAAAAGCAGTGATTATGCTCTTCTGTCTTTTTTTTTCCATACAGAGAGTGAAGTTGTGGTCCCTCGGAGCAACTGCTAAGAGCGGAGGAAAGACTACTTGAGACCCTCCAGTGTTATATAATCAATTGTTTCAACGGTGGGGTTTTTTTTTTCTTACTCCAATAGGCTCTTACAAAATTGAGATGCTTTATTGAGTGCGAATGAGGGTTGTGAGTACATTGCTCTTGAAAGGTAGGAGTTGATATTGGAATTTCTCATTGAAAGTAATTGAAAATGGGCACTTTGAAGCATTTGGTTGACGTTTTTCACATATATAAAGAGCACATGCAATCAAGCACTAGACTTTCTCTAATGGAAAAATCACAAAGCAGTGGGGTAATACATAGGGCGAATTCCCCCCTCCTTCATATTTTATTCAATTGGCTTCATTTAAATTCCTCTAAAAATCAAAACTTGGCTACAGGTGTCAAATGTTGATACTAATCCTAACAATGCCTTTGGAACTTATATGCATTATTTTTAAGCAAATCTTTTGCCTTTTGCTTGTAATTATTGATACTGATATTTTTTGCAAGATTTAACAATGAAAAGGACATTTTAAAACAATGCCATACTTTATTAAAACACTATGTACTTCTGTTACATGCTTCACTTAAATATGCTTCATAATCTTTCACAACATGCACAATATCAAATATTAATTTTCTCTCAGAATAAAGACGTCCACACAAAACATTTACCAATTTTCAAGGATCGTTCCAGCCAAAAATTAACCTCGTAAATTCCTTATGGGCTTCCAAGGTTCCCTGTGAAAAGAGGCCCATTGTGCCCGCTCTTATATATCCATGGATTTCTATTACCACATTGATAATACAACATTGAGCACCTTTGTAGGAAGGTGAACGTTGTCCTTTACATTTCCCAAGGATTCCGAAACATAAGAGACCGAAGGAAATAGGTACACTGAATAAAACTTGAATCTAAAACAGGAATACTCAGCTTCAGCTTTTGTGCGGGGCGAGAGACGCTTTTGTTGCCTCTCCTGCATGATTCATGCGGTGTTTTCCAAGGTGCACTCTAACAATGACATACACTTGTCCTGCCTCCCTAGTGCTAACAGAAAGGAGCACATATGAAAGGCCAACGCTACCTCAGAGAGAAATGTCTGACATGCCAAAAGAGTTACCAGCCACAACATAACTGCTCATAAGCATAAGACAATTTCATACTAGAGTAATTCCAAAATAATTATTATTAATATCATTACTACTACTTGATTTATTTTCTTTCCAATTTTTAATGCCTTCATAAATGTGTTTTGGTAGTTTAAAATAAATGAATAGATAAATAATAATGATAATAATAATAATAATAATAATAATAATAATAATAATAATAATAATGTATTTTTTCACAGAGCAGTTTGCAGTTATGTTTGGTGGCCATGATCAGTGAAACCACCTTGAGACGAAGTACAAACACTACCTAGTGAAAGCAAGCCAAAACTTTTTGATCCTTTTTTTTTTGTTGTTAATGTAAATGAAATGCGACAAATCAAACTTCTTTTTCAGGGTCAAAGAACGTTGGGAGCGGTACTGAAACTTTTCTCCGAAACGTGTGCATTTACATATTCACATTTTCTCCCTGAAATGAATTGGTGCTATGGAGGTGCTTTCGTTCAGTCTCTCTCCTCTCCTCCACAGTATGATGTAGGTTTTGAGAAACTCTTGTGATTTATATCCCTCTTGTACAATTGCAAGGCTCCCGAACCTGCCTTCAGCAGCTTGCTTGTGATAGCTGACTTTGTTGTATTGTTTCCCTATCAGAACTGTGTACTGTACACAACGTTGGGGCGGGTGCAGTGTTGGGCAAGGCTACTGATGGCCTCCCATCCAGGGCAGGTAGAACAAGCAAGAGACACAACAGAAATTACGTCATGCATGTAATGTAATGTAATGTAATGTAATGTAATGTAATACATGAAGCTTCACAAACACGCAGAATGGAAACAGCCATGTGGTGACAAAAAGGCACTTTTTTTTTTACATTGAAATGCAGTAAAAGTATTTTGCATTTGTTTGTTTTAAACTTGGTGAAATATAGCCAAGTGGTTTGAAAGCCATGTTGGACTTATCTTTCTGCCCACAGACGCCTGGCCAATAGGCAGAGGGAGAATCACTAAAAACAACCACTGGACTTGTTTTGCGACTGCCGACTGTCCTGCCATTGTCTACAGCAGAGATTAGGAGTTTCTAACACCCTGATTAGGCTTATTCAGATGGAGCACACTTGGGCAGGGGTGACAGTGATAAAAGAATGACTCACCGTAGGTTTCCCTGTATAGAGGGAAATGCCAGAATTATCCTCCACCTGCTTACCCTACTGGATTAATCAACCTTTGAGGGAAGTGTTGGGGAGAAACCGGTTAGTGCAATGCTCACGTACAGTGGCATTTGGCTGCTAGTGAAAAGGAAGCAGGATAAAGGAGCTCCTGTGATAAGAATTAAAAGTTAAGTTGGGAGGGCCATGGAGTTCATTTGACGTGGGTGATTATCTTTCACACATATTATTATGGATCATATAGTGCATGCAACTGTGTTTATGTAGTCTACAACACCAAAAAAAAGGTCACTTTACAGCTGAAGAGATTGCACAGGTATCCACTGGCTGTGGGTTTATCGTTCTAATCTGTCTGCAGACGCAGCTCTGAGAGGTGTTTACAGAGTGAGCCAAAAGTGAAACTCTTTCCACAGATCAAGAAATGCTGGTACAACATCCAGACAGTATGGCAGAGCACAATGCTAACAAAACACGTAGACTGGCTGCAGCAGCTTGCCCACCCGTTGACGTCCGGGGTTTATTCAGTGGGTGTCCTGTAAATGATAATCATCAAGTCTGTTATATGAATGTAACATGTATGACATACTAATGTAATGTATGTCATAAGACCAAAGAACTGAATCATGAAACTGACAGCTAGCTAGCTTGTAGTTAGCTTTGTTTTTCAGTGTATGTTTTATTGGTAGGTATGAGAAAGTACATTGACCTCACAATATGATACGTTTCACAAAAAAGGATATCACAGTATGAAATTGTCACAATACAATGTACCCCCAAGAAATAATGGGCAGGAGGAGTAATGGACACAATGAGAATAGCAGGATAAAATTCCATTGACAAGATATCTTTGGGAAGAAAATGTGTATTACATTCTAGCTAGCTTTAATGAAAGTCAGTACCACAACATGTTTTGTCATTTTTTGATTTTCAGTATTACAATATTTCCTGTCATACCCGTTCACTGGCAATGTGAACATGTGGTGCAGAAACAGCTGTTAGCTAGCTAGCAGCTGTAAACAGTACTAATCCCAAAGGTAAGAAAAAAATCTAATAATAAAAATGCAATAAATTTTAAGTCTGCAAGCTAGACATTTCACTTAAAATTCTGAAAAAAATTCAATAACTATGATTGATTTAAGAAATGTTAAACTGACTAATTCAATTACATTGTAATAATTGACAGGTTTTACTGTTGATTCACAATATTCTGTACTGGAAAGATATTTGACATGTAATTATTGTTATTGTTGTCAGTGGACAAATACTGTATTCAATTTTTTAGTTTTTTATGAATTTTAGTGAATTTATGACAGTCAAGGTTAATGTCATCAGAATCAGAATAGACTATATTGTCATTGCATGGCGGGGTACAACGAAATTGTGGTGCATTTGGGTGCAGTTCAAGTTTATGAATCCCTATATATCCTATAAGTTCAGATAAAGTTCACATGTCAGCCTGGGGGTTGGACCAGGCCTAAATTTTGCGTCAAAACTTTAAAGTACAGGTCCAGATGCTCCAAAATTCCTGATTTAGTTTTTTTTTTTTCCCTGAGACATCACTTGCCCAACATTACGAAGTGGGCTATTTCATTAGATTTTTCATTAATTATTTGCCCATTAACAACTTCAAGATAGTACTGATAGAAACTGAAGCACTGGATTTCAATACCAGCTGGTCTTGAGGCCTTGATATTCATGATGGCGACAGCAGGCTGACTAATCTTGTTTGATCGGCAGGGGGAGGGGCCTAGAGGAAGGAGAAGTTGGGGGTGTTGGGGGGGGGTGTAACCTGAGGGTCAGGGTGTCATTTCTGTGAGGGGCTCCACCCTGCCGTGCTAACTGCTTACCCCTCTTGTCTGCCAGATCACCTTGATTCAGCAAATCCGTTCCCCGCAGAAGGAGGGAGGGCGAGAGAAAGAAAAAAAAAAAAATAGTTGTCGGAGATAGCTTTGTCAGACATCCACTATCCTGACGCTAATTATTGATCAGATGATTAAGGCAGATGAAGAGGTTTTTTGAAAGTGAAAGCTCTGATTGCGTCTCGCAGATGTGCTCAGACAGGGCCCCCCGAGAAATCAATACTCTCAATCACAGAGAAAAGCGCCTCTGTCTGTCATGCTGAGTGAGGTGATTAGAATTGAGTCGTAAGACAATGAATAACTTCACACAGCTTCCTCTCTCGCCTTCCCTCGTCTCCTCATGGGGAGTCTAATGGACTCAGCTTCACTAAGTGCCCGCCCGGCGCAGGGGGGGACAGAGCCGGCCCGCCGCCGAGCCTAGCCTGCACCTGCGTGCCGAAAGGCAGAGACTGTTGTGTAACCTTTCATCACGGAGCACGGGAAGATTAATAACAAACAGCAGGGTTTCCCATCGGAAACGCGCTAGTGGCTTTTTTTATAGATCACTCTCTCTCCGGTGTGGGAATGGAGAGAGGGAACAGTGTTTTAGAAGGGAACTGAGTGGGCAGGTTTTTCTAACGGGAGTTACAGTTATTTTTTATTCCCCTCTGCGGTCTACTCATTTGTACACACTTAACATTTAAACGACATTCGATAAAATTGTTCAAAACAGAGTAATACAAATAACAAATAACTTTTACTGGAATTATGAACTAGGAAATACATTTTGGATCTCACTGTAATGTCAATTTGGACCTTCTACTACAAAACAAATACAGATGCATTACAAAATGAAGTATGTCACTCATCCAAATTCATTGTTTGAGACTGAAAGTGCAAATGGATACATGCTTGGCAGAATTAGCTTTTTGAAGGTAAATATGGACATAATTTTGACCGGCTTCCTATACCATATTTCCGTTCAGATAATGTATAATACATATGTGTAATCTGATATACCATGATGGTATATTATGGAGTACAAATATATTTGTGTCCTGTAATTCATTACTATAGCACATTTCTCCCAGAAAACACATATAGTATTTTTTCATTCAAATACTTGAATATTTAGTGCATTTATTCTCCATGCACATATACCACTAACAGCGCAATAGTAAATATAACCATGGAAACTGTCACAATAATCACTGACCCATTACTGCCTATTCAAGCATCCATAGAATCCGTTTGTCATCCTTATCATCTTTGTAACACAGATGCTGGTCTAGGCCCTTCTCTTTCACCTGCCAGCAGCTACAGTAGCTTGCCTCTGGCCGATGCTGTGAGACCACCTAATACACACCTGTGTTGCTCAGGTGGTCTTCTGACTGCCCACCTATTGCAGAGCTAACCTTCTTCCTGTCTCATTCCCCTGCTGATTGGCCCTGACAGTGTAGATGCGTCTCAACACCGTGGCCCTGGCGCATCAAGCTCTTAGCTACACTGTGCCCTCACGCTGACGTGGGCTAATATCTGACTACGTCCATGTCCGTTCCCTGCACCTGAGCCGGCCTTATGGCTGTCCCTCACTCTGTACACTCATGGCTGAGGGAGGCCTCCTTATACCCTCATCTAGTCGGTCAGCAGTGGAATGAACTAGCTATACCATTCAGCACCACTGTTACACAAAGCATCCGATGCTGCCTGCTATGTTCACACCACTTCAAACTGTAACTGGACCTCAGACAAAGTCAGACAAAGACCGCAAATCTTTGAAATTCACTTTTGTTTTAAGAAACTCTTATGCAATGCTGTTTCATTAAGTCATAATCTACCATAGTGTTAACGCAGCCAAGCATTTTGTGTTGTAATAATAGTTTTTAATAATTAGAGTGCATTTTCTGTATTTATTGCATTAAGTTGTTGGCTGTACTTAAGTCCTCAGCAGAGCTGTTATCACGCCTCGTTTAACTGACATGCTCTTGAACTACTATTCCTTACAAGTCAGCCTTTATGATGGCTAAATAAATATATAAATAATATTAATAATAATTTAATATAACACATTATTCATGTAAGAAACTGGGATGAGAGACTGATGGGAGGATTAAAGAACATTTTGCCTCTGTCTTTGTGTAGCAGCCTTCAGCCAGACGAATAACGCCTGTGTACCCTCTTTCAGGATTTTGTGTGTCCTTGTCATACACAAAGAAAGGAAGAGAAGGCTTCCTGCCTGAACTCTCATTGCGAGCAGATGATTCTGAAGCTGGAAAAAGACAAAATGAGACAGAACAATGGGGGTGTAACAAAGACCCCCCCCCCCCCCCGTAAGCGATCACAGAGCGATCCCAAAACACAAGGTACCGAGCGGGGTAAACATCCAACCCACTGTGACAACATTGCTCAGGACAAAGAGTTCCTGTAAATTTACAAGAAGAAGAAGGAGAAGAAGAAAAAAGATCTATTCCCGCCCTTGTAAAGTGATGCTATGTCTTTAACAGAAAGCACTGTGTGCCAATGTCCTGCCCACGCTTGGTGCAATCCTTTCGGGTAGTGAATGACTTGTTAATACTCTAAGCAGCAAGCGGAACAGATGTGTCCCTGACAGTGGATGGATGTTCAGGGTCCATCTGGCCAGTGCAGCCCTGGACAGAAATGATGTATACAGCTTCATCAGTGAATGGCTGTCATCAATCCCGCGCCATGGCGACCGCGAGTGACAGCCACACGCCAGCCGAGGACCCAGGTGTGGCAGGGGAGAGGGGGCTCGTAACAGAATGCAGGTCAATTCGCAATGTATAGTCTCTGAGACCAAAAAAAGCTCTCTCTCTCTCTCTCTCTCTTTCTATATCTATATATATCTATATCTCTATGTATATATATATATATATATATATATATATATATATATATATATATATATATATACATAAATATATGTATATATATATATATATATATATATACATATATACACATGCACTAGACTCATATTAGAATCCAATGCATTTGCAGTATATAGTGTTTGAGACCAAGAGTTTTCTCCCTCCGCTTATATATATATATATATATATATATATATATATATATATATATATATAGAGAGAGAGAGAGAGAGAGCGCTTTTCTTATATTTTATATATTTAAATATATATATATATTTATTTATCTGTTTATACTGGAAATGAGGAGACCATTAGTTAGCTTAGATCTGGATACTGGCTGTGTCATACATTCATTTTTATTAAAGCTGTTGTGCAGTTTGCATCGTTTTTCAAAGTGTTGGCAGTGTAGACAAGTCATGACATCAGATTGTCTTCTCCTGTGGTCTCGGATGCAATACACCCTTATTCTTGCGTGCCTTGCCGTGTGCAGGCTGAGAAGGGTTGGAGCGCTGACCTTGGCACGGATCACTCTGAATACGCTAACAGTCTGTGTTTCCTTGAACTGTCACAACTCAATATCCAGCACTTTTAATGTTGGCCTTATACCAATGCGGCAATGACAGATACCCATCTGCATTTACAGAGAACAGCTGATACGGCTCTGAGCAGCTCTGTCCATGAAGAGCCTATGAAAATGTTTAAATGATATCCTGACAATACAGTTCCCATTTATTGTCATTAGTGAAATGTTATCTGGAGAAAGGCTTGCTCGTATTAATGACCAGGAGAACTAGGAGAGGGTGTGTGTCATGACCTTAATGTTAAAGGAACAAGGACACTTCAGCTTGTAAGCGGGTCAGTTCAATCACACACAAATTCAAATTGTAATTGTCAGAGCAGTGTGAAAAAAAAAATGGCCAGCTAAAACTCTGAACTACATCAAGCACCATTGATCTATTTTCAGCGTTAAAAAAAAATTCACGTAAATTATAATTATTTTGATGAGTGGAAGAGTCATGCCGCAACATATCGCTCTAATTAGAATCTCTATGTATAGCATCTCAGACAGATGAATCTGAGTGATAACCATCCACTCCATTCAGCTGTTTTTCATTTGTATTTCAAAATTAAAAAACATATTAAAATATAAATGAATAAATGAACATGTAAATACATGTAAGCACAAACACACATACGCATGTGTATGTTTGTATATGTAGTTACTGTGTGTGTGTGTGTGTGTGTGTGTGTGTGTGCATGTGTGTGAGTGCTTGTGCATGTGTGAGTGTGTGTGTATGCACTGTTTATCTATCCAATGGTTACCATATCAATTATACACATCTATACAAAGTGGTTACTGATTTAGGTAAAGCTACACAGCTGCACACACTATACATTGACTTACATAGTAGGCTGTCAAGGTGAACAGGGCATTAAAACAAGAGCACACATTACCTATTCGACTACATGGTCTTAAAGTCTACTATCTTATTTATAGGATCAGCACAGTTCACCTCTAGACATGCTGACAATAAACTCGGACATTAAATGGTAATTTTACCGTGTTACGTCCACATCGACGTTAAACCCAGCAGGATAGAATACCTGGCCTCGAACAGAGTCCAGACCTGTCTTAACACGAGCAAATCAATACATGTGTTTAAAATAGTTTTGTTTCATATTATTTTACACTGTTGTTTTGTGTGATTTGTTTTTGCTTGTACTGAAAGATTTAATTTCACAACACCAGGGCAAAATGTTTTTTTTTTTTTTTTTGTGACACAAAACACCCCCCTCTCTGCCAACCCATTCAGCGGCTGCTCTTGTCCCATGGATAGTAATTATTTCATAGTGGCTGTAATTAGAAGTGAATTAGGCTTAGTAAACAAAACAAAACAAAAAAAAGGAAGAAAAAAAATCAGTCCTCTTACGCTAATAACCGGGGATAATACATCTGGCTTTGACACTGATTTTGAATGAGGTCTGGCCTGAATCCAGAGGCCAGCTGCAAAGCTTTCTTCCAGGATGCCAGCGTAAGAATGCCACGAACAAGCATAAATTACTGACTGTCAACAAACAGTTTAGAAAAACCGAATGCATAATAATGTGATAATATGAGAATAATGATTTTAAAAATCAAGCAATGTTTCTGTGTTCAATACTGGTGTGAGCTCTGTTTCTGTCTTATGGGTCATATTATTCTTTGTGATAATATATTCAATTGTGCATGATTAACCAATTATTTACAACTGCATCTGTGCACTGTAAAAATTTCAGCACCTTATATTATTATTATTATTATTATTATTATTATTATGATCATCATCATCAAGAACGACAACAATCATAATTATGATTCATATTTTTCTTTGAAGGCTATGGACCATTAGAATGTATTAACACCTTCCTCATTATATTCTATATAGTATGTAGTGGAAAAAAGACTTTACCTACTGCAGTACAGCTTTAATTACTGAACTACTTGTCCTGAGTTAGAGTGTCTCACTTGAATTTCAATGATCAATTTACATGCACAGCACAGATTTAGCCTATATTATTAATATTTCAGTTTTTCACTGGAAAGTAACATCTCAGTAACCTTGGTGTCATTTGGCACATACTGTCTGGCGGAGAGCCATATAAAAAGCATCAGTATTGCAGAAAAGCAAAGCGTGGGTACGAGTGTATGGAACATGAGTTAAAAGGATGTCTTTCAACTACACATCTATCTTTGCAAAATTATGAAAACTAAAGTCTGTCCTTTAGAAAATCAGAAGTTAGATTCCTGGAATATTTAAAAAAGGTCTTGATCGCTTATGGTTGTAAATACATTTATAAAGGCGTTTTTACGTAAAGTTCGATATAACAGTTATTGATGGAAATTAAGGTTTTATTTAAGGGAAATAACTGTACATCAGCATTTTCAAGGTTAGGTTTTACAAACCCGCCAGCATATAAATATAATCAAACGAATAAAGATAATTTCAGCTCAATGGAATACAGAAACGACAGGCCTGGGTCGTAATTCATCACGTCTAACTGTGTTACGCCTGAGAAGGAAGGCACGGTCGTCCGAAAGCTTCCCTTCACATTTCTGCATGTGAGATGAGCGGGGAATGTGGGGCCAGCAGACAGCCGGCTCTCCACATCCCCGCTGCCCTGTCGTTTCACAGCGGGGAGTCTCGGGGGGAAATCAAGTGGTTGTGGTGTGTGTGTGTGTGTGTGTGTGTGTGGGGGGGGGGGGGGGGGGGGGGTGCAGCAGAAACACAAAACCATCAAGTCTGCAAACACAAAGAAAGACAGAATGTCTGACGCTGGCTACACATTTTTTTTTTTTTTTTTTTTTTCGGAAGTGGCCCTGTAGGACCCAGTTGGCACACGGAGGTGCCAGCGCCCGGCTCTCTCTCTCTCTCTCTCTCTCTCTCCCTATGTCTGTCTCTCTCTCTCTCTCTCTCTCTCTCCCTATGTCTGTCTCTCTCTCTCTATGTCTCTCTCTCTCTCTCCCTATGTCTGTCTCTCTCTCTCTCTCTCTCTCTCTCTCTCTCTCTCCTTTTCCCTCTGTCTCTCTCTCTCTCTCTCTCTCTCTCTCTCTCTCTCTCCGAGCAGGCAGCAACGGTGGCAACGGCCGGCCCTGCTCCTCAGATGGCACAGATGTGTAAGCACAGAGAGAGAGAGAGAGCGAGACAGAGAGGGAGAAAGAGAGAGACAGAAAGAGACAGACAGAGAGAGAGAGAAAGAAAGAGAGAGGAAAGAAGGGGGGAAAGAAAAAGCACTTTGGATCAGAGAGCAATGCACATTGTGCTGCCTCCTCCCCAAACTGACAGTAATCCTCTTTTCCTAGCGGAGACTGACAGGAACGGGGGAATGGCGGTGTCACCCCACGGGCGGCGGAGGGGCCTGCGCGGCTCTGATGCACCGCGACGGCACCGTCACAGTCTGCCATAGGCGTAGCGCCGCAAATTGGAACAGAGGAGATCACTTGTAAAGAACAAGTCCGCCAGCCGCAAGGAAAGCGCACCTCGTGCTACCAGTCGCCGCGGTGATCAGGGAGTGCGTGTGGCGTTACCCTGCACTGATGGGAAGGCGGGAAACGGGCACAGGGTGGAGTATAGTGTCATTTTCCCAACAAAAAAGGGTTATCAGTTATATTTCAAGAATATGGATATCTTGATCAGGTACCTGTGGCTGGCCGTTGGTGCCTCGCGTGAAGAAAATTGAACATTTTGGCGTTTTGCCAAAATCTAATCGACAAAGCCACTTCCCTTGATAAGTGTCATTCTCTCTTGGCTAGCCTCCCTCCTCGTATTCTGTACCCTTTCCATCCTGTGTGGTGCTTTTCCGCTGCACTGGTCCTCTTTGCCCGGTGCGTCTTTCAGGGTAGTCATCCGCTGCCTCAAAAATCTGATTCAAGGCCTTGCTCTCATTTCAGCTCGGTTGACCACTCGGCTGCTCTTTATCTTCGGCGTATTGTTTCCGTAGCTACACTCCCTCTCTCCTCTCCTGAGATCATTATCTGCAAACCCTCCCCTCTCTTAATTACTCATTCTCTCCCCTCTCTGGTTCCCCAGTGGTGGAACGTGCAGTCCATCAACATTAGAGCTACAGGAATGTAATAAGGAGTCCCTTATTACCTTTTGTTGTCTCTTAAAGACACACCTCCTTAGACTGCCTCTACGTCCCCCCGCTCTTTTTATTGTCATGCATTTTATTATATTCACAAATCATCTGGTTCATTTTCTTGCAAGTTCATCTTTGCAATTATCCATCATTCTTGTTATTGTTGCAGAGCCATAGGCTTGTTTTTAATATTATTGGTATTACATTAACGTGAGCAAGTAATATGCAGTCAAAATCTAATATTTTTTAAAATAGCTTTCATGTTATAACATTGGGTGAGAAGTCTTTACAAGTAGGCTCCACACACCTCTGATTGGCACAGGCATCTCAGATAAGGTACCTGGGCCAATCAGATGATAGTGTTCACAACAGCATCAGAAAGTAGTCATCAGAAGTGTTGTTTCATGATGTGCAAAGTGTGAGGGTTCTGCGTGTCTGCAATAGAGAGGCAGCTGCAGGTTTCTTTATGCGTGTTCTTACCACACTATTGTCGAGGTTTTGCAGGGATACTGAGACACAGAGAGGGAGAAACGAGAGCGACAATGTGGGCACTTTCTGTAAGATTAGGAGGCAGTTCCAGTGATAATTCTGGTCAGTGGCATTCCGGTCTGAACTTATGTCATAGCCATTGACCCAATATGGCCACTTCATCATGCTGCCCTCACTCGTTGAAATGAAAACATGACAATGTTCAATCTTATGGAAAGATGTCCTCCAAGTTTTCACGTCTCTGCAGTTTGCACATAACTGTCTGGAATGTTTCAAAAATGTCAAGAAATGATGAGAAAAACAGGAACCCAACGAAATAAATAAATTAAAAAAAAAACAGGAAAAATGACAGTGATAATATAACTATTACAACAACCGAATCCTAGCAAATACAATAGAGATGCGACTCGATATAATCTCTGCTTGGGCAGTTAATAGAAATTTCAAATTTAATTCAATATACTCCTCAGAATGTTTTTTTTAAACAAAACTCTTATATGTCTGTATTTTCACCATCATTGGGTATTTGTTAAAACCAAATGTTATGTGGCTCCCACTTAGGATAGGGTGTGTGCATTCCAGTGACTATAAAGGCCTCAAAGAGCCACCTCCAGTCCCCAATGACATCTTGTAGGGATGTGGAGTTTTGTCAGGACATTTCTGCATTCATTGGAACACTCTAATTAAATCTTAAGTAAACCTAATTACCTCAAGGGATTCCACCAGGTCAGCTATCCAAGGGATAATTTATTGGTTTCTTTTGACCATGGTTTGGGAATTCAGCTGTCATTTACATCTCAGCAAAAAATGTTTTCACTCTTTACATACTACAGGCTTTCATGAAATGTGTTCACATGTTTGCATTCAAAGTTCTAGTTCCATGTATGGTGTCATCCTTTGAAGATGGAAATACCCCCAAAAGCTTGGATTAATTTTTGCTCCAGTTGTCTGAAACATGGAAAATGGATTTTGTTTTTTGTTCCCACTCCCCCCACAGTTGCTGTAGTTGGTACTGTTAACCCCAGGTACAAATGCCTTCACAATGACATTATCTACTGTCGGCAGCAGCGGCAGCCGCGGTGATCGCAGCTGTCATTTTACTCAGTGGAAAATCACTGTTAAGTTATTTAGATGCAGTGCTTATTTAATAGGGTGGGAGACGGTATCGGCCTTCGCGGCGGATTATGGTACGCATGAGGCGCGACGGAGGGCAGGCCGCGCGTGTGAGAGGCGCAAACTCGCGGTGGCAGCTATAGTTTTTATATTTATAGCACCCAGCAGGTGTCAGACGCCGGGGTCTCTCCGCTCCCTCCGACACCCTGGGGCTTCTCCTCTCTTCTGCTGGAGAGAGAGGGACGCAGGGGAGGGGGGGTAAGGGGGGTGGGGAGCTGCCGAGTAGGATTAGGTACCTGAATCCAATCTTAAGGAGCAGTGAGCTCCAGCAGCGTTAAAGTGTTTTCTGGAGAATTTCTCATGTTCCCCCGCCGGCTGATTACCTCCAGATTTTAGTTCTGCTTCAGCGGAGAGGCAAGCTGCAAACAGTTTAGTCGGTCCTGGTTAAGATGCGCTTTGACATATCAGCCGCCCCGCGATGCGACGTCTAATCACACAAAGAAACGACGACCGGATGGAAAAAAAATCCTTCCATTGAATGTTTTTTTAAAAAAGAATAAATAAAATCAAGAAAAAGATGAAGATAGATGAAAAAAAAAAGATTTTCTCACTTCACATACAATACCCATGCTAGGCTGCGGCGAACCATGCAGCTTCAGCCTTTGTGTTGGATGTACTGTATTCATCTAAAGGTTTTTTACTTCAATATAATATGTCATGATCAAAAAACATATTTTTTTCTGTCAGTAAACATCCTTGTCATTGTGTTCTCCTAAAACGTGATATGAAGCCATGTCATTTACTCGCTGTAATTGTTTCCTAACTGAAATAACCTTGATGAAATATTGGTTTCAAATAAAACAGGAGTCTCTTTTAGTTCTCTTTTACACAATCATATTTTTACCAATATCAGTAAATCAATATCAATATCAAAGGGGGGGGGGCAAGTATTTACTTTAGCCATCACAGAAAGCATGTTGACATGGTCTCTTACTTATTTCAAAAACAGTATTTTTACTCATAAAACTGTTTCACATTTTTTAAAAAAGATTGTGATGCGAACAGAAATGTTTATAGTCTCACTCAGAACAAGATGGGTAACAAATTGCAATAATATTTAATGGCAACCACAAGCTACAAAACACACTTCATATATGTTCTGCTGCTTACCTTCCTGTCCATCAAAATAATATTGAACGTGGTAATTGAAATATGATTGAAATAAAAAGAGATTCCCTTCGTTTCCCTCAAACCCTTTACCCTCTTCTTTTCTATCTGTCCAATGGCACTATTGCTCTTTCCCTGTTTACTCATTAACCTTGCTTGTTCTTCAGCTTTATAAAAATAGGAGAAATAGGATTCCAAACCCTAATTGCTCAAGAAACCCAACTGAATGACTTGAGAGGACTGAACTGAAACAGAGAGAATTTTGCTTTTTGGCTGTAGGCTTTTTCTGAGCCACACCAGTGAACGGTCTGTTCACTCATCTTCTCAACAGGTTCAGGAAAACTCACTAAAGATGTGAATCTGGACAGGATGCTATGATAAAATGCTGTACACACAAGTCAGTCACAAACGTTCAACATAATTTGTGAAGCACTGTCTGGAAAGTGTACGGTAATGGAGTTAAATGAGGCATGCATTTGATTTGACTCAAACTATGTGTCCCAAGTGAATTAAATGTTGCATTTCGCGGAACAATTTAGTATCCCAAAGACCACAGAAGGTACTTCAATGTATACTGACTCCAAGCTTATTTTATCAAATAGAACAAGGTTATTATAGGGTTCATCTATGAATGCATTTTTTGTGTTGCTGTCTCCTTTTTTGTAGGTATATGACAACGTATTGATGTTTGCTATTAAATATTTAAAGAAAGAAACACCCTCTAAGATGATTTTTCATCGTAGTCCAAAAAAAAAAAAAAATCTTCCATTGCAAATTTGTAAATCCTTTTCTGCATCCATGAGTAACTCATCAGTTTGTTACCATAGAAACAATTTAGCTACACTAAAGTGCTGTCATTATAATTAACCTCTTTCAGATTGTCTGGTCTCGTTTAAGTTAGTCTACCTAAGCCATATTAAGCCATTGTTAAAAAAAAAAAGAGAGAGATAAAAAATGCTCACTATGTGATGTTGTGAATCATATGTCAAGCTTTTTTAGTTTTTACCATCAAGAGTGTTCACTGTGGTAGACATCTGAAAGGGCAGTCTCTTAACCCATGAGTAAACACATTCTTATGTACACTGCTCTGTGGCGTTGAGCTGCTGAACCTCCGTCAGCTAGGGAAAGCAGAATGTTATGGAATATTTCTTGGCTCTCTACAGATATGCTTTGAAGTCCAAACACAAACTGTACTGCGTTGTCACTGACAACAACACATGGTTTTCTTTCTTATATTGCTAACCACTTGTATTGTAATCTCTTATGATGGTAATTTACCATCTAATTCGCTGATCACTGCAGGTCATTCTATATTCCATGGTGTTTTATATGAGAACTGCATCCAGTGTCCACTTGCAACCTGTAATGTTTATGTTGAAAACAGATTGATGTCTGCAGTGGTGAATGTCCCCATGAATCAGAAAATCTAAAGAAATAACCACCTCTCCAGCGAACTTCAGTCTATACGGTTCTGCTTGTGACAGATATCTGTATACACTGAACTACAATTAAATGAGAAATTTTGCCTGATGAGTTTTATTTGCAACATTATCAAAACTGTGAACCTCCTCATTTCTAGTACGGCTTTTGACCTGTGCAAGTTTATGTGTTAGACACAGAGGGTAGCTAGTGTTTTTTACATCAATTCAGTTTTCTAATGTGGTAATATAACATCTGCCATAGCCCATCTGAATACGGTCACACTCTGTCTTTTTCCATTTATTTGAGTACTCAGTGAAATGAGAATGGAAGTGCAGTACCAGGAAGTCCTGTATGATCCAGAGGGGATTCTCCTTCCCTGGACAATTCCCAAATAACCCACTAACCCACTACAAAACTACTTGCAATATTGTATTTTGGGTACACAGTGTATTGCTGCAAATTGCTGGTGATACATCAGATTATTGGACAATGATATCAACTGATTGCTTTGCAAGTTTTGCGTAGTGCTCTTAGAATGCACCGAAATCACATGACCTTATTTGATTCCTGAGCACCTTTTGAATGAATGAGGTGAATGAACTCAGACAACCTCATCCAAAGAACAAAGCCAACTCCACAGCAGGTGAAGGCTACATCTGAAAACAGAAATTTTGTGTTTTGATTTTTTTTTTGATGTCCCTATCCTGAAAGCTGTGGTGACAATAATTTAGTATAATCTCTCACTCAAAAACAGTAGAACAAATACAGAGCCTTGCACACTTGTCTGCAGGCAGCTGAAAATGAACTGTTTGTTAAATGATAGTGTTCATGCCGTAATTGCTGTAGAAGAGCCAGAGAGAGTGAGGAAGCAGGAGAGAGGTAGAGAGAGAGAGAGAGAGAGAGAGAGAGAGAGAGGGAGAGAGAGAGAGAGAGACAGGGAGAGCAAGTGAGAGAGAGAGAGAGAGAGAGAGAGAGGGAGAGAGCGAGGGAGAGCAAGTGAGAGAGAGAGAGAAAGAGAGAGAGGGAGACAGAGTGAGAGAGAGAGAGAGGGAGACAGAGTGAGAGAGAGAGAGAGAGAGAATGAGAGAGAGAGGGACAGAGAGAAAATGAGAGAGAGAGAATGAGAGAGAGAGGGACAGAGAGAGAGAGAGATGCGCATTAGTTCTGAGTGAGAGTACAAGGCAAGAGAACAGCTTAATGAGTTGCCCTCGCCCAGCACAGCACTCCGCTGCCCACCCCTGCTGCCAGGCCTACAGCAGAGAGCAGAGCAGCCAACCTTCCCTTCCCCTCCCGCCTCACGGAGGATGCATCGGCCTCTCACAGCCAACCTGCGGAGTCTGTCTGAAGGAGAACTCCCGTCCCCAGCACTGCCAGATCACAGGCAGGCCTTTACTGTCTACAGCAGTTCGGACAGATATTCGACTAATTTGGAGGCAGGCTCACTGATGGTGAGAAGTTACAGGGGACCCTGCCATGGCCAAGTAAGGTGACAGACAAAATGTAGGTCTCAGAAAAGGGTAACTTCAATTCTCCAGTATGAAGAGGGTATATATATTTACAGCTGCGGGAATATTTACAGTAGTCACTATGAGATGCTCTTGAATAGCACACCAAGACTATACAGCTTTAAACAACAGCAAAAACTATATGGTTGTCAAAAGTCAAGCCGGGCACCACCCCCCAGAGTTCTGTGGGTGACTGGCTTAAATACCCTAAAGAAAGTGTTCAGCAAGAAAAGGCAGATACCATTTTGCCCAAACTATTGGTAAGTATACCAGACATAAAGCACAAAAATAAAGGATTGCAGATATCAGCATGCAACCTCTTTGCATGTATGAGAGTGAACCTAGTTATTGCCACTTACCAAATCGAATATTCTTGCTTATCGGGAAAATAATGCTGTGCAAAAAGATTCATTAAATACCAACAGATAGCCTCTGTTTTTAAACATCCACTCCTGTTGCTTGAACTACCTTCCCACTAGACCATGTCATTCCATACAGGCAGCCAGACAGTAGCACGACCAGGACAAGGAAAGGTTAGTGAAATGATGATTTTTAAGTGGAGTAAACAGTGACCAGGCACCAAAAAAAACACAGCAGATGAAAATGGCAGTTGAAGGGTTAAACTGTATGATCAATAAAGTAAATGATATGATGATATTAAAAGATTACAGTGATTTTTTTATGACTGAAATTGCTCCTGTAGGCTGAAATTAATACGGAATTAATAGGGATCTAGCATGCTTCTTTTTAAATGAGAACGTGATGATGCTGGCAACAGCATGTCATCATCACATTACAAAAGGTGTCCATGGCTAAAAAAGTATCTTTCAGGCTGAGCAATATTTTCTTTACCTGGCCCTGAGCCCTATCTGATTATTCCACCAAATATTCGAGCCCTCCTTTCCTTTTTAGCACGGGATGCTATATTTCAGCAAGGCAATAAAATGAGTTAATCGGTATGTACAAAGAAAGGCATAGTTTGAGAACATTATCAGTGTGACTGTAGTATAGGGAAATGCCTATCTGTGGAACATTCTTTACAGTCATACAGAGCAGAAATCAAAGGACTGACTTTCTTCAGTTATGACCTGCTGAAAACACTGATATATATCTCATATATATATATATATATATATATATATATATATATATATATATATATATAAATATATATATACACATACATGTAGATATATATATATATATATATATATATATATAAAATATATTTTTTTAATTTTTATGGGTCATGACAGGGATGTCTTTTCAGTACTGCATGATAATACCGTGGTCTGACCTTTTTTCCATCCAGAGTGTGCGTGATAGCGAGCCCTCAATTCAGCTGGCTTTTTTATTCTGAATCGATTACTTTGTTACGCTGTTATTAGCACCTTATACCCATTGTACACAAGGTTTTTTCTCATCTTTATACTGTATGATACTAATAGATATATCTCAGAATTAGTTATCTGATGAAATGGGATATAGCAGTGATTGAGCTAAAGGTTTTTTCTTACTGATGCATTGAGATAAGGTTCAACTCATCCAAATAAAGTCTCACCTTTCATTCAGAAAAGTGAGACTTCTCATGAACACATTAAAATACTTTTTTTCTTTGCACTATCCATATAATTGGACACCAGGGGTGAGATTTTCCCCTGCCAACGGCCCTTAGCATGACAGCACCCAGGTGTGCAATTAAGTGTGGATAAGCCGCGGTCTGTGTTTTAATAAAAGCCTGTTTCAGCGGAGATTAACAGTTATTGTTTCATTTAAGGAACTGTAAAAAAAAAGATATACAGGTGAGTCACTGATGAAAGCTATTTTTTAAATATCACAAAATGCCAATGTACATAGGTCATGTGGTCACACTAAACCATCAAACACTAAGTCTGCTGTTTATCAGAGGAATAGCAGGACATACAGTAAAGGAAGAAAAGAGTCAGTGGTCATTGCTGGTGAATTATACTGTACAGTATGAGATTACCAGGCTCATGCGAAAGGCAGTTCAGAATGAAAACTCTTCAACGTCACTGAGATTAGACCGTCGGCCAAGTTCTAGACACAGCTGAATTGCGTTGTGGTAAAATCTTACTCCGCTAGATAATAATGGTGGTTTGGGTCGACCTGGGAGAGAGATCGGAAGGAATTAGAGGAAATACTCATTAAAAGGTCTAATGATTAGAATATTGATTAATTAGCCAAACATTGATTTACAGTCACACCTTATCAAGTACGATGGCTCTAATTACTGTGCCATTACACCATAGATTGACCTGCTCTTTTTTTGTCACTTGCAATGAAAAAGAACATTTCTTTGACTGCCTTTAGGTTTTTTGACCTGTAAAATTTTAATAAGGAGTACAGAAGATGTTGCGTTTGAATTGACAGTCAAGAGAGGACAGGGCTTATGCCCCTGGATTTGTGTCACACAGAGAGCGGGAATGCACCTCAAAGGGATTATACAGCTAAAACTGCTCACTCTTCTCTGCCACCAATCCAAGTTCCTCTCAACTAGCAGCTCACTTCATTGTTAAATTACTCATTTAATTACATTTTTCATTTTCAAGTTCTACAAAAATCAATACTCAAAAACATAATTGTTATGAACAATAATATGTAATTATCCTTCTCGTAGACTATGTTATGAACACATTTTCTGATGCCTGTCTATGGTTAGTTAATGAAAAGGCGCTGGACAGGAATTGAATCATGTTTTCCACTCCGCAGATTCAGAAAATGATGCTTACACCTTTGAATAAATCAAAGTCTGGCTGATGAAATTAGAGATACAGAACTCAGTCTGCGGTGGTATTTTTTCTGTTACTACTACTTACAATACTTCTTTCATTTTAAGCATTGAAAACACTTATTATGTATTATCAGTATCAGTTTAGACAAACAAGTTACCAGCTGACAAGAAAAATTTAAGAAGAAAATTGGATTTAAGCTATAGCATATTTGTATTTTGTATATTTGTTTTGCTAACTGCAAAAATTGGATGTGAACTATAGTATCATCTTAATATGCCGGATACTTGCTGTTAGCATGTCTTTCAATAGCCATCTTTGCTCTTGCTTCTTTCAAGTATTATTCAAAATATTGGTATGGCATCATTGGGAATGTCAATCATTTGTTGATTTTGTCAGTATCATACAACTAGCTAGCTAACCTTTGATAAGTAACCTTAAAAATAAAAAGAAGAGGAAGATAAACAACAGAACGAAAGAATGATAACAATAAACCAGCAATTAGCAAAGATGTCTTCAAAACAAACAAATATACAGATATATGTATATCATTTTTTAATATATAAGCTACAACCTCGTCTAAAATAAAGCTTATGACCCTCCACCATGCTGCATGGTTTCTAGGTGGTAGATCCTGCACCAGATAACATTAGATAACACTGCCATTAACTTTAATGCTAACAACAAGCTCAGCACAATTTGCAAATATACTGATCTTTCTGTTTTATTTTTATATATTTAGTTTGCACACAGAAAAGATAAAACTTAACAAGGCAGATATGAGTAAACAGATACACATGAACAAGGTAAGTAAAGAAACCCAAAAAGGGCTTGTAAGTTGAGGCTTACCCTATTATAAGATGCATTGTTAAAGAAAGAGAGAAAAGAAATGAAACCCAAAACAATGCAAACTGCCAAGAAAAAGAAAAACCCATGAACAGATTACATGGTGAGATTTTGTAATATCTGTTTTATTCAGTCTCTGGATCCAATACACCCAATGATGACATCACAAAATCCATTACATGGCACAACATACTGTGCAATTTGTATCGGCTAACAGAGGATTAATAATAACCTGTTAATTACCCTGTTAACTAGTTATGAATAACAGATGTTTGTGGATCTGATGGCAATCCGAAACAGCTTTTCTTTTATCAATGCTTGGATCAGGTTGGCACAGTTGCTCTGATGGGTCTTTGTTGGTCAATTTTCACACATAAATTAATGTAAACTTTGGCAATATATGTTTATGGTTTGCAAAGTTCTACCTATGAAATAAGTTTAAATGAAAAAGAATAAATAAATTAAAAATGAAGTGGATAACCTTGTAAATTACTTTTCTCATTTGATGTCATTTAAAGGTATCTGTCCACATTTCTTTCATGTTCTGTTAATCTACCACTGACCTTTTGAACTTATTTTAAAAACCTTTAGCTGCATGTTTAAATGGCGTTGTATTTTAAATTGTATTTAAAGAAGACTGACTCTTCTAAATAATACATTAAAAATGTATAAATGTGTGTTAAAAGGGATGTAGCCTTTTAAGAATAGTACACAAGCTCAAAAGTCTTTGTATGTGTGCTTTGTCAAAGAGCTAGCTAGCTCTCTCTCTCTCTCTCTCCTCTCTTTCTGTCTCTCTCTCTCCTACAGCCTTGTTAGTGAATACTGTCTGTGCATATGATTTATGAGTCCAATGACACTGCAGCAATATTTTATCAGTGAAATTGTGTTTTTGTTTGCCTCAGAGACCCCCAGGAAATGATAGGCTAATGCCTTGGTTTAAGGAACTGTGATTTCCATCAGTGCTGAGATCATATCACGCGATTCATGCAAAATGTATTTCTGGATACTCTGACCTCTATCAATCTGATAACCGGTGACCAAAAGGCTAAATTCACTCGGTACAAGAACACAGAAGTGAATCATAGTCGCTTGCATCAGGAGGTAAAGGTCCTTGCATAAGGAGAAAGACAAGACGCTGGCTTTCTCTGAACAATAATCACGATCTTGAGTTCAGCTGATTCTAGCAATAACTCTGGTGTTCATGCAGAGTATCAGTACTGTTTCCTCATCTGATGTCATAATTCATATATGTTTTTCCCACACCCATGGGACTGTGTGTCTTGCACATGAATCTGTTTAAACATATCAAAACCCTGAGCCAAATTGCAAACAAATTCCAATAAAATCTGCTAAGAGAGGAATGAGGGAACCACACAGGCTGTCTTCTTGCATTTCTCAGCAGACGAGAAATGCCTCACACCTTGGCCATTTTGCTGTATCAAAACCCACGTCCACACCACCTTTGTTTGCACTCTTTATTTGCATTTCAAAGAAAGCCCATGGGAAACTGCTTTGCATATTTACATCTGATTAGTGACTTTAAATGAACATGTCAAAATCAGTAAAATGTTCCTTTCTGGCTTTGAGTTGACTACAAGACTTATCTTATTAGCATCTGAGAACCTGTTCTAACAAAGGCACAATGCAAGGCAATCTTGTGTAGTGAAAAAATGTTTGCAATATACCAAATTCTTCACACTAGAATAACATATATGCAAAATAAAGTTAATTAAACTGTAGAAAATGTGTTAAATGATGTTTCTATGAAATTACGTAGCGATGTACTTTTCCCATTACATTTACATTCAGTCTACTTAATTTGTAACATTGTTTCATTAGTTTTCAGTAAATAGTATTATGTGAGACTGCACTGATCATTTGAATGTATCCACATGAGAGTGTTTCTTAGATAGCTGAATCTGAGGTGAAACACAATCATGTTGTAGGGTGTATAACCAACATTATGTTATTATTACGTAAATCTCACAATAACAATTTCAGGTAAACAGGTGGCCATAAAACTGCTGGCAAGATGTTCATTCCCCCACCTCAAGTAATGGTTAAGTCCCTCTCCCAGCTTTCCTCCACAGTCTACAGTAACAACGTAAGGAAATAATTCAAATGTTATGACCCTTCCTCGATGATCACTTCATGATGTATTTTTTACACTACCTGTCTGCGGTGGGAAAACTAGGCTGGGAAAAGCAGGCCGCCACATCATTAACGTGAGCCAAGCTTAAACATGCAAAGGGGGGGGGGGGGGGGGGGGGGGGTCGGGGGGAAAAAAAAAACCAAAGTTCAAAATGTTAAGCTGCGGCTGAAGCATAATTGCAAAAAAAAAAAAAAAAAAAGAAAACTATCTTTGCCGGTAACTTTGCGATGCAAACTTTGTTCAGCCTTAGCGCCGCGCGGTGTATAAAATATGAACTAACTATGTGATTATTAATTGGGCCCATCTTAATTTCTGTATTCTGCGCTGCATATTGTCGGCGGCTCTCCACGGGATCCGTCTGCGCGCTGGCGGTGTCGGGGGGCTCACGGTCTGGACGTCTCAGCCATTTAAAGAGCGGCTCGCGGATCGCGCGCCGGAATACCAATGAATGGGGTTAAAAAGGCTCTGCTCCTCTAAGAGACCGCCTCTGCCTCACCGCCGTTCCTCAGGAGAGTCTCCGAGGACTAATTTCCAAAACCACTTCTTAATGTGGGCCTGTGTCAATCACTAGAACAGACAGCTTCATCCCCTGATATGAAATAGTCATACATTAGGAACCGAGTGGTCCAGCTCCACTCCAGGAGCGCTCGAGCTTTCAAATACAAAAAAAAGGATACTTTAATGCCAACAGCACCAGAAATTATTTCTCGTTTTGCTTTTCGGGCGCGTCCGCGTAACAATTATAAAGATCGAAAACTGAGACACAGCTGAAGTGGCCCTCTCAGAAGATGTGTTTCCTTTTCATTAGTGATCTTCCACAAGACATGTACCATATAGTGCAAGGATAAGGCAGGCCTGAGAGCTGGGGATGTATCTTTTTTTATTGCTGATGAATGACCAGCGTGTGAACTCTTCCCTTTTCATGGTGTGCTCTTAGTTGACGACTTCATTCGGGGGCCGTGGCGTTCGGAATAAAAATTTCAAAAGGATCTGCGGCACTATGAAAAAAAAAAAAAAAAAAACGCAAAGTGTGGGAATTCATTTTCTCCTGAAAGAAGTCTGTTGTAGATGTTTCATTTTAAACTTTGTCATTTGAAAGCCTGGAGGGTGTTGGAAGGGAAAAAAAGCATGTCTTATACTTTCCATCCCATTATTTCATGAAAAGAAGAATAAAAAAAACACAGAAGCATAATCTACATATATCACTGTTTGTCTAACACGTCAAAAGAAGAATAATGAGAGAAGAAACCAAATTAGTCAAATTCTTACATTTTTACATAACAAATTAATTTGATCTAGAACTGTTGGATTCAGGGTAACTGCATGTCTTGTCAGTATGCAAATTAAACATCTCTTTTAAAGACATTAAGCATGTCTTTCTGTCTGTTCCCAGCATTGGGGGTGATTCGTTCCTTATTCATTGTCATTTAATACAAGTTCATGTTATCCTGTTGCTCTTTCATTTCAACACAATACTACTGCCCTGTCTGACCACTAGCACTGGGATGGCTGCGTACTGTTGAATGTGAATGTTTTTTTCTTTGTTCTCATTCTTTCCTTTAAACATAACTTGGCATCAATTGCAACTAAAATACTGCAGAAAACATTAGTTTTCAGAACGGCTTGTCTGAAAAAAGACATTATCACTAATCACAGTATCCAAACTCTCTGAGTGTCTCCTGCTCTCTGCGGAAATGGGTTCATTTTATGCTATGTGACGGGCGAACTACAGTTGTGTGTCAGCACTAAGTGTAATTATTGATTACAATACAATAATGCTGAGTGTGTTCTGGTCCCCAAAGTTCTCTCACCCCATCAGCAGATTCCAAATGAAGCGACTGAAACACAAAACAAATGTGGGAACCTGTTAGGATACTGTCTGAATTTTAATTGGGTGGGGCTAGATGTGGGTTCTTAAAGAGACGGGTGCTTTTTTTAATTACATAGTTACTAACTACAGGGTTTAGGGCTCTAAGAGGCTTTCTTACTTCTGAATGTTAACATTTTTTTCTTCGTTCTGCATGGTGTTAAATGGTTTACTCTCATCAGATCTCTTGAAAGTGCATATTTCATCCATCTGTCTATACATCAGGGTCTACATTATTGAGAATAGGCCTCTGTTATTGCTTATTAATTACCTATGTGTCATGCACACTGGGTATCCTTATGTAACTATATGGGGCACTAAATAATGTGTTATAAGTAAATCATTTCTTTGTAAACACCGCCCTGTGGTCACATAGCTCTTAAATCATGGCTTTCCCGTTCACTCTCTCTCTCTGTCTTTCTCTCTCTCACAGGACCTAAACTCTTTCTTGCTTCTTTTCCAGCCACAGAACCTATGGAGCGATAAAAACCATCTCACACACTGGGGTTTTGGTTTTCATTTTACAGTTCGAGATGACATGCGACACGAGGAATGATGAGAAAGCTGTGGGGAGGCTTCCGGAAGATTGATTCTCCCACTGCCTCATTCTTTTCTAGTTAGTCTTTTATTGACTACAAAGGTATGGGCGACGCAGTAGGAAAGAAGGGCCGGCCTGCCCTGTTTAATCCTTTGGGGCATTGGCAAAAAGGTGATCACTTTTGGAGGACGCTAGAAGGCCTACAAGGAAATCAGTGCGGTATATGAGCTCCTAAGCTGATTAAACACACGAGGGACAGCCGGGGTTGAGCTCCGGTGCTCTCCGAGGCGCGGGAGGGAAATGAAACCATCCTACTGGAGGATATTGAGAGGCTTCGGTACTGGGGCCGCAGAGTACAGGCGATCACTTAGGGAACTTGTCACCTGGAGAGCAGCCGAGCAAGGACTGTGGGGGGGGGAGAGGGGAAAAAAAAGACAAGGAAAAAAATAATAATAGGTTCTCTCCCTTGAGAGAACACAAAATAGCAGATCATTTATTGTGCTTATGGTTATCGGTGAGGAGAACAAAAAAAAAACATGATGGATTTTGAATGGTTTTAGGATCATGTAATGTAAGATGGGCCAGGTTTTCTCTCTTTCTATTAACAGAAGTTCAACCTTCTGTTTCTTTTCAGGCATATGTTCTTGATATCAAATTATTTTGGTTTTAATGGCTTAAGTCTGTTGCTCAATTTTATGGAGATTTGATACATGCACTTGCTGAATGGAAGATAAGATGACTCTCTAAGCTTTTACCACAGAGCTTGAATTTCACTTTAAGGCAGATCAAGTCGAAACAGAAATGTATTTTCTGATTGCAATTCCCTTATCAGCCTGTAACTTTATTTTTGTAAAGTAATATATTTCCAAACATTTCCATACAGTACAGAAAACTCAGTGAAGGTCATGCCTCTTTGTAAATGTCCATAACTTTATTTGTGGGCAGTTAATGTAGTCATGAAATGCATTTTGTATGAATATGCAGATTACCTCTCCCCACTCTAAATACTGCACGCATTTATGTTGCGTGAATAATGAACACCTCGTTTATCATAATCTCTCTGTACTTCTGTGCCTACCTTACTGCCCACTGGCGCAAAGACCACAAAGAAGAACACACCTTACAAATCCATTTTTGGCGTATTTACATTTGAAGTGCCTCTCATCCAAAATCCACAGAGAATATATTTTCGTTTGTCCTCTTGGTAGTTACATAATAAATTAACCACTTCCAAGCAGGTATGAAAAATCAATGCTTAAGGTGACATGTATAACTAAAAAGCTGTTTTCAGCTGTTGAGTGGTTGTCTGGTTTAGGCATTCATTATGGCCTTGGTTCTTTCCCAGGCTTGTCATCAGCCAGCAACATCCAGGAGCTCACAGAGGCGTAACGGATTGGTCTGGTTCTGCCAGGATTGGGTGGAAATGCTGTTTTGCCACTCTCAGGCACCCTGCAGCTTGTCAGGTGCCTATAGGTAGCTCCGATCAAATGACATCAGCAAGGCTGCATCCATCCTGCAGTTGATGTATGCTTTGAAGCAGTACGTAGGGTTACTTGTAGTGTGAAAAAAAACCACTGTTGGCTCCCAAGTGGCTCAGTCAGTAAAAGCACTCATTCGCTAGCCGACAGTGACCAGAGCTCACAGGCGGAACACATTGGCTTTGTTCTGCCGGGGATAGGGGTAGGTACATCAGCTGGGGCTTCGGTCCCATTAGCAACAGCAACCCCTGCTGGTCGATCGGGCGCCTGTGGTCCACGTGCCAAAGCTGCATACGAAATGTCTTCCTCCGACTCATAGCTGAGCTAGCTTAGCTTGTGGACCGCAGTGTGAAAAGAAGCAGCGGCTGACATCACGTGTCCCAGATTGACAACGGGGGTTGTGCAATGGGACCGAACATCGATGATGACAAATTGGATATTCCAGAAATCAAGGAATTGGCCATTCCAAATTGGGGAGAAAATGGGGGAAAAAAAAAGAAAAACAGCCACTGTTGGTGTGTGAGTGTATTGGAGGATTGCATTCACTGTTCCCAGCTCTCCTGTACAAGGGCTTGGGGTGTCATGGCGGTCTAAGTCTGGTATGCATGTGCCCATACCAAACTGGGATGAAAAAGGAGGGGGGACAAGTGCAAACAGAAAACCTTCTTTTTTCTTTTTTTTAATCTGTTTCCACAGGAAAGCAAGAAAATACAAAATCACTTTAGGTTCCAAATTCAATGGAAGTATTTACTTAGCTTGATTTGCATACTGAAATGGAAAAAAAAATACATGTTTTCAGTTTATGTGTAAATTGAACAACATGATCACTCCCTTTCTTCAGCTGAGCTGCATGGCTTCCAGATGTTCAAGCTTTCCCTAATTATCCCAAGCGCTCTTGCCCTGAATCTAACACATAGGTCCTTACTGTTGAGTCACTGTGTCTCTTTGTGCCTCAGGCACGAGCGAAAAAAAAAAAAACAACTCAAAATCCAATTACAATGAAGCTACCTATCTGTTGTATTGTAGTTGTCTTGCCTGAAAACATGGTAATGACTGCATCGTGTAAGGATTTTACACTAGTCTTTCTAATCAACGTTATCAAAGATATAGTCATTTTAACACGTTTTGTTCAAAATCGGCTGTTTTAGACTAAGGTTTTCCCAAAGTCAAGAATGAGAACTCTTTTCAGTTGTCTGGGAAAGTGTTCAAAATCTACAGCCTCTGCACTCTTTTGGCATTCCTTGCAGACGCTATACACTGACACGCCAAGGCGAGGCTCAGACTGAAGTAACCAGCACTATTACTGTGCAAAACCAAGTCTTAGGGCCTGACTTTAAAATTAATGAGCGAAGAACTCTGACTTCCAGTTGATGTAAAATTTTTATGAATGCTAATCTTCAAGTTATCTGTGTGGTGCTGAATTACTATCACCACAGTCTTGACGCTTTGAATTTTTTTTCTTGTCTTTCGGCGCCTCTCCTGTAGATTGGCAGGCTGGCTGATGTGAATACCGAACCGGGTGTGGGCTAAAAGGAACAGAGGTCAAGGGTGAAGGATTGGACCAACCTGTTGTTTAGTTTTGTGGTAATATAATTTGTGTTGTTAATTGATTTAACAATCCTCCAAGATGCAGTTTTCTGGCGGAAGATTAAAGATAACATCTGGAAGATGGAGAGAGGGAGGAATGGATATGGGATAGTCAGGACACAGGGAAAAGGCTCATCCACCTGCACGCCATTTCTTTTTGTGTGGATTACATTGCTTAAGCTTTCTGCTAGCTACAACCTGTAAAATCCTGTGGTAGATAATTCCTAAACTGGGCATGGATTGGTGAGACTATGGGTCGCAGGGGCTCTGAGAGCGTAAACGCTGCCAGTGCTGCATCCTTCCAATCTCAGTGCGGAGGGGAAAAAATCGTAACGTTTCCATTTATCCCAACATTGCTACATTTAAAAGGTTTGAACTGGAACTTCTCTGAAACGAAAGCGCCCAGACACACAAACACAAAGGCACTGCTTGAAAGCTCAGAGCTGCCACTGCTATGTACAACCCCCACGTCATGCATCGTGTGCCAACACCCGTGTTACTCACTATCGCCGAGTGCTGTAAAATTACAAAGGATCTTTAAACAAATCAACAAAGTGAACCTGCCACCGGAGTGCCAGGAATCAATTTGTCCGTCACGTGCGGGATGTCGCTGGCGGATGAAGTGCGAGCAGGCACTCGGTGAGTTAATGGCTTCTTGTCATCGACGCTGAAACGCCACCCTCGCCAGGAGTCGTGCCTCACTTCTGGCAGGAGTGGCCAGTTCTGCGGAGATGATTTTAATGCTCTGTAATTTTGCTCCCCAATAACGAGACCCTCCAGTCTCCAGTGGTTTAAAAAAAAAAAGAGAGAAATGAGGCTTTCGGAGATAATGTTGTATCAGTGAAGCAGGCATGTGCACAGAGTGAACTTGCAGCTCGGTGAGATCGTACTGCTGAGACGTGTGGCCAGTCTTCATGGACAAAACTTTGTGTGTCAGGCTTAATTGTGAGAATAAAAACATGATAAGACAGACATAAAACAATTCTACTGATGCCAACTGTTGGGATAAACTCTCCATTACTTTAACCTTTTCCTCCAAGTAACCTTGTTGAGCAGCATGGAGCGCGCTGTAAAACATGGTGACAGTGGCTGACTTTGGGGTTTTTTTCCCGAGCAGAGGCAGAATAAATGTGTGGATGTGTGGACTGGAAGATCCCTGTAAGAATGCTAAGCCGGCGGATCTCCCCATGGGATGATTCTGCCTTCTTCCCCAGTGGCGGTAAACCCATTGACCCTTGAGTGTTCTCCTTTCTGCAGCTAACGCAGGGCTTTCTTTAATCTTCTGGATCAAAGATCGGTCAATAAAATCGTAGTAGCTTTTTTCAGAAAGAAAAAAAAAATACGATTGGTTTCATAACAATTAGGAAGCTTCCTGGTTATATCTGTGTACATACTCTCATTTAAGTCTAGTAAGTTTTTTGAACATCACAGCTGAAGTAAATGTTGACAATTGATAATAAATATTGGTTTTACGTAGTGCACAGTAGATTATTATTGGATTGTGGAAGCTCAAGATGATTTCCTCAGAAAAAAAAGATCTGTATAATAATTCATATTGCCCATGAAAATCACAGCTGTGGCTTCAGAAATGAATGTTCATTATAAAAATTGACTGTTTAGAGGCATTGGGTCAGAAGAACATGATGATGATGATTATCACTGTTGCAAAAAAGATAACATTTACATTTTTACAGTTAGCTTCGGAAGGTATATTTTAAAACCGAGGAAAGGACTGAGAACTTTTTAAAAACTGAATGAGCATGTTCATTACTGTTGGTGATGTATGTTTGGGACCAGTGTAAGGGACCTCTGCAGACCAACAGGAGCAAAGTCTGATGACGCAGGATTACACATGGGGTATCAGATATGCATTTGAGAGTGCCATCATATATTCGTCATGGAGAAGGGTTCTCTTGTCAAAAGACCCATAAAAATGCGTACTGGATCACTGAGATCTAGATCTTCCCTATATCTGTCAGACAATTTATTGTCACACCATTGCTCAGGTATTTAAATTTACAGAAATAGAGTTTGATAGTCCATACAGGTAAGTTCATACAGTGAGTTTACACTGGCTGAAGATTTTGGGTCTACAGTATCACCTTTACTAGAGGGTGTGGCTCATTCATAACATGAAAATACACCAGCAGGCCATAGCTGTTGAAAGGAGGCCCAGAGCCAAACAAACACTTTGGTAGATTCCCTTACAAATCTCTGGTTGGCATTCAATGGTAAAATGAAGGTACTGTCAGTTTCGTTGAGACACACAGTGAGTTTGGGACAGAGGGAGGGAGGGACACTTCTGTTTCTAGGATTGCAGCCCAAAAAAAAAACAGATGACAGTGTGCCGTGTTTTGTCTCAGACAAGATTATCATAGGAATAAACACGAATGGGGCAGGCAGTGTCCCTTTGTATTTCAAATCAGGTTTTTTTTGTTTGTTTTTTTAGAGCCAAAGACTGCTGATTATATGCCCTCCTCATCTGGATATATGCCATTAATTGTAGAACTAATTTTTCATAAGTGAAAAATGCTAGAAGAATGCTTAGATTTTTGAATAACATGATTAAAATATGAGATGAAATGCACTCTACAGGCCTGTGGTGGAGGAGCCCTTACCGGTCCCCTAAAAACTACTGATGTGGGATTATTTGTTTAATTGTTAATTGTATTTTTAATTATGTGTTAACTGAGGACCCTATGCTCTCCATTCACAGTCTTACTGAATAACAGATCACTCCATCAGCTTCATTTTCAAACAGGTTAATTGTTTTTGTAATAGTCCATTGTGCCTAATTGGACAAGCCACTGGCTAACAAGCCCCACCTGCCAGATTAGAGTATTTAAAACAGGTGTGTGCTGTTGGAGAATGTCTCAATTCAATTTGCCGTGGCTTTTTGCTCTGGCTATTCTCTTTATTGTAGTGAATTAAAATTATTTCTTTCAAAGAAATTACTGAAATTTTTGCAAATATTTCTACCTCTTTTTGTTTTTGCATGATGTGTTAGCCAGCATCACAAGGTCACATAGAATTCCCTTCTTTGATAATCTCTAACTGCTATGTTTTCAACAATGAAGTCAAAACTGTCCCTTTTTCCAGGCACGCTGCTTCAGTGTTATATCTTGCCTCTGCTAACCAGAGCTGCAAATAACACTGATTCACTAGTTTCTTATATCGGTTGGTTCATTACTTTCTTATATCATATCAGTTGAACACCTAGTTGGCTCAAGTGTACATACAGAAAAGACGACACGATAATGGGCAAGTGTAGAGAAGCTGACCGATACTTCTCCAATAAACGAGCCCAAAAAGAACAAAGTGTTAAAAACAATTTTAAAATCAAATGGAAAAAAAGCCTATACCAACAACCAGGAGGAACAAAATGAGCCTTCTTGCTACTCACGCCACACCTGTATTTAATCACCTTTCAATTAGTCAAGTGTGACTCATTACCCTATAGGCTGGCTCCCCAAACAAATTAGCACAAGTGCACACAACTAACATATGAATGACAATTAAACTAGTAATTGACAATTGACATTTAGTCCAAGGAAGAGGTGGTGAAGGCTCTCCTTTCACATTTCCTTGCCCCTCTGCCATAACTGGCTGCAGTGAAATGTCCCTGGACTGTCTCCACCAGGCAACAGTAGAGCCAGAGTCCCCACCAACACACAGCCCAGGACCACCAGACATAACGAGTGTTCCCTCCAGCTTTGCAGACGCCAGTCCCCCCCCCCCTTGTACATCTGGGCAGAACAGCTGACCAAAAGGCTCTGTCCAGCCTCCCGGGGTGCCCCAGCTGTTCTCCCACCAAGGGCTATAGGGTGGCCTCTCACCCGTCACTAGGAATCACCCTTCTGGTCCCCCGAACGGTTCTTCTGCTGCACCTGACACCAGCTCTCCCTCCTAGCCTCGCCAGTTCCAAGGGATTCCCGAGCTGCTCCCTCCTCCAGGGCCCCCAGGTTAGCAATAACACACAGTCCCTCTCAGGTCCCCCTCCTGGTTCTCGTGGCTACTACCTTCTGGTCTTTGGCTTCTTCTGTCTTGCTCCCTTTTGTTCTCTTTTCTTGCTCATCAAGGGTCACTCCTTTGAATCCCACTTCTAGAGCCACTTGTAGAGAAGCTGGCTGACACTTCTCTCATAAATGAGCCAAAACAAAAGGTTAAAAACCAATAATTCATTTTAAAACCAAACAGACAAAGAAACCAGCCTACGCAAGCCCACAGCAGGGACAAACTGAGCCTTTCTCCTGCTCCGCAGCCACACCTGTATTTAATCTGCCTTCCAATTAGTAAGGTGTGGCTCGATATCCAATAGGCTGGTACTCATACAAATTAACACAGGTGCACACAATTTTGTGATTAACAATAATCAATTAAGTTCAAGGGAGAGGTGGTGAAGGCTCAGGCTCTCCTTCACAGCATGATTGTCATTGAAAATAAAAATCATTCCGACTACCATTGCAGTTGTACATAGTATTAAGGAAAAATCAATATCACACACAAGAATGTGCATATATTTGTTATAATTATTCTGTGATAATGGCGATACTACAGTATGTTTCACTGTGTACTCCTAAAAGAAAGGTCTCTCTCTGACATTGCTGACATCACTGGGTCAAAACCACATTTTTTTTTTTTCATTATTCAGTGTTTAATACTATAATTGAGGCCTTTAAGCTCTCATCTGATATGAGTCATGTCATATGATATAGGTCAACAGGAAATACAGATATGTAATATATGCAGCATTCAAACAGCAGATACCAACATGCATAGCTCTTCTAACATCAAACCACCCGATACAGTGATACACTGCTGAAAGACAGAGCCCTGGCAAACTCTGAGTTAGTTATTAATCCAACTGCCTCTAATTAATTAGGTTTGACTGATCTGCTGATGGAAAACATGTCTGGGTTTGACAGGACCTGGCAGTTATTTGCCTTGAAGTCCTTAAAGATAGACATGCGTTGTCAGAGGTGTGTTTACAGTATGCTAATAAAAAGACACAAGGTTGTTTATTCTGTGTAGTTTTGTTAATATTTGGCCAGTAGCACTGGGCAGCTGTCTCACTTGTATTGAATTTCTTGTGCAATTAGTTATTCTTGGTCCTATGACAATTTGTTGAACAAGTAATTAGCCTTAATCAATTAAGTTGCACACTAATTTGTATTACTGACTTGTTCAATGGTCAGGATGACTAAAATAAGTTAAGTAACTTATGTCTGTCAGCAACACACTGACCACACAACACATTTTTTTCACAAAAAACTAACAATTTCAAGCAATATCAAACCCAGATCAGTATTCAATTACAGCTCAATTAATCCAAGCTCTTTAATAGCTCATCTGGGAAGAATACACAATGGTGAGTGAGTCTGGAAACAGTGATCTAATGCACAAAATGCTAACATATTATTCAAAACATCCAGGTTAGATTTCCAGTGAATCAATTTATTTTGTTTGTGCCACATTAAATGAAAAAAACATGATATGATGATTGCCACAAAAAATGAGGCAAAGAGATTTCCCCCTGCCTAAAATGTGCAGTAACTCAGATGTCATGGGCATTTTGCTCAAAACCATGTCAGAAGGACATTTTTTTTTATTCCATGCCTCATCAAGGCTGCAGATCCACACAACACATCTCATAATGGGGAGGACCGACGCTGCACCCACAGCCATCAATAGATTGTTATATATGTAGGTCAGAGTGTAATCTTTTCAAAGGGAAGATGGCAGCACAAGTATCCGCAGGTACAAATGAAGAGTGTTTACAAAGTCATATGCCAACAGCTCCTGAGCAGACTGATCCAATCTGTAATGGAAGAAAGGGATTTTTTTTTTAAATACCATTATACCTGCTTCATCAAAATTGTGGCTCCTACCTATGGTGCATTTAGAAAGATGGATCGGACCCGGGCACAATTAACTTGTCTAACATCAAGGGCCAAAGTGAGCGATTCAGCTACAGGAGATTAAATCATAACAGGGCCCAAAGGTATGATGTACTGTAGCCTTGATGCAAGCTCGCAAAAAAAAAATTAAATAAATAAAAGGCGTGCAAGGTAAACAAATGATACTCTTTAAGAAGCGTGAGCATCAGCGACGCTCCAAACCATATTCTGACAGAATTAAAGACAGGAGTCAGAACTCCTAATGACACTGTACTGCGTGCACGAGATACTTTCCTCCAAGACCAGGCGTGATTAATTAAGTCATCCGCGAGAGGCAACCCCCAGCCAGATCAGCTCCGGGGTGGGACAGAGCATTGCGCCTCTCATATGGATTGAATAAGTCAGCATGTTACGTCGTAAATCTCCGGCACGAAGGCCAAACCCTTTTGCTTTGGCATCAAGGGGCCCTGATGAAGAAGAAACTCTAAAAGGAGAGACTTATTAAAGATGGAGTGGAGGGAGGCTAAAGGAACAATGTCAACCCGCAGTGGTGATAGATGGCACAGCTCCTGACATAGATGTTCCTCTCCTCTTTTACTTTTCCTAGAGAACCCCAAAGTCACAGCATTTTTTTTTTTTTTTTTTGCGTCTCCTATTATGCTCCTAATTATACAAAAAAGGGAACTTGTGGGAGGGTTAGTGATGGACGTATTTTCCTTCTGCTTGCTACAGAGTGACACAATGTCAGATCCTGTCTGGATTCTCTCTGGTTTCACTCCAGTGAACATCTCACTACTCCCTTCTTTTTCCTCCAGCAGTTACTGAGTGTCCCTGAATACATTATTCTATCAACGATGGCAACCGCATGAATAATAATAACAATAGCAATTTGGTCTGTAGCAAATTCCTCTAAATCTTGGAGTTACCGCTGTGTCTACAGCACATTATTACCACTTATGGCAGAAGAAAATCAATTGGTAATCAATTGCTAATACCCGGCGCTTTGCGAAGTCGTGTAATTTGTGAATGAATAACTGTCCTAAGGATATTGTACATGCATGTCAACCTCTGTATGTCAAAATCCTCCTTTATTCTGGCCACCATAGCAATAAATAAACGCAATCCAGCTCACAATAGGGGGATACTGTTTTTTTTTCAGGGCCTTCACAGTATTGTAACAAATAACACAACCAAAACAGCGGGTTGTTTTAACATGTGAATATGCCACTACAATAACTCTTTGATCCGGAAACACACAGGCGCTCATAAGAGCCGTAACGACGAGCGAATAAATCACGGTCTTCAGCGGCCGTTGGTCAAGCCTTTTGTCATTGGGGGAAAATAATGGCTAATCAATGGAGAAGTGTAATGTATGAGTTTGCCGCCCTTCATCATCCCATTTTCCCCCATCGCCTGGGGGTTTGTATCCGCTAGTCCCGCCATCGATCGCTATCGGGGGCGATCAGTCACCGCCGACGGAGCGCTGTCAGAGGCAACCGGAGCACTGCCTCTGTCATCAGCCAACAAGGCCACACGGCAGCGGGACGGGCCCCTCGCACCTGGAGCCAAGGGGGCAGGAGGACGGAGTGGGTCCCGCTCGCACGAGGGGGGCGGGGGCTTGGGGGGGGGGGGGGGGGCTTATAGTTACACCTCTTCTATTACTTATTGATACCATCCATTCTTCAACTCAACCATTTCCAGGAACATGTCAAAACTGAACAATTTCACCAACAAATGAATGTGCATATACATTACATGTGTATATATAGTGTGTAGGAAATTTAACATAACAGTTACATTATGTTCATATACAGACTTACACAGGTATACCCATTTTTCACCCAACAATATTTTCCCCTTCATGATCACATCACACATTCAAAAACATTTTATGTTTTGATTAGATTAGTCATAACTGTAAGATCGTTAGCAGTATGTAAACATCAGTTCATTCACACAGGACCCTTCTCACACTCTTGTATGATGATGACACACTCAGCGTTTGATCGGGACATCTGTTCTCTGGACGTCTGATTTTAGGAAAGCGTCAGAATAGCTAATTGACATAAAATGTCCTAATTAGTCTGTACACCTCCACATCTCCTCGTCCAACATAGCACCTGAGTCATTCTATGCCATACTGGCAGGTAAATCAAAAAGCTGAAGGTGATTCTGCATAATCTGGCCCTCCCCCATTAAAGCAGTTCATAAAAATGGAAAAATTCACAACAGAACAACAACAACGACTATGACTGGTGATGTGACTGGTGATGTGACTGTCATGTGCCGGACAGAAAAGGTACATTTAGCCAAACTCTTCACAGTCAGAGCCTCTTGTTTTTGGAACAAGTTTCCTATGAAAATGAGGAGCTGCACCAATTACCATTCTTTGACAAGTAAGATTGAAATCTGGATAAAGGTGACTCAGCATTGCTGCCATAACATCTCACCCTCCTTATACTGAACATATGCTGACATTTTACATTTATACTTTTTAAAAATATTTATAACCATATTTGTTCACCTGCTAAGGGGCTACAAAGGAAAAGTAGTGCAGTAGTGTAGCTAAATTTGGCACTTTGTGAATTGACACAATTGCTTATATCTTGATTACAGTGCATTGCGCCTTTTAACTTGAGGACATACATCAATAAATTTGGATGGGGACATTATACTGTACTTTCTGCAAGATGCCCTTCTCAGAAGTGATCTCTTTGTGCCCAATCATCGGAATGTACACTGTAGCACACCATATCAAACAGTGAAAAGAATCAAATATTTGCTATATAATCTAATGTGATTTTCTGGGAGAAAGAATGTCATAAATGCAGAGAGAAACTTCACAAGGTAGTCTATTCAGCAGGTATGTGAACCACCTTAACATAAAACCAGAACTTTGCCAGCACCATTAATTTCCCAAGTTTCAAATAAAGACTCAGTAGGTGTAAAACGATGACGAAAGATGAAAAAAAGATGAAACATTAAAAATATTTTAGATTCAAAATGCAGAAGTTTGCTGTAAACCGCTTCTCTGGCATACCTCAACAGGCATAGGCGGATGCTTTCAGACAGATGAAAGGGTGACTCCAAAGCAGATTATTTCACACGCATAGACCCATCAGCCGGGAGCACTTACAGCAACACCTTTCACACAATGTGTCCTCTGAAGGCAAAATGCAGCCATTCTCATGAAAAGCCTCATTCCCAGCTTCCCTTTATAAGAAGACTGCATTCCTCCAGTTCTCTGCGTGATTCACTGCGAGGATCTTCTCTTCTCAAGCACACCACCACTTCATCTTACTATGACTTCAAATACCCTCACACTGCAGAATATTCTAATCCTATTTATATCATTGTTGACCAAATACAATTGGTATTGTACAAAATGTGTATTGTTATATCATGTATTCAATGTTTTATCACGTATTTGATATTTGATTCATATTATTTTTGAACTTGTTTAATACATAAGTCCGGGTAATAAATTGCACAATCATATTTATTATACATTTTATGTGCATTATTTCACAGCTGCATATCAGTGTCATACACATCCATTGAAAAAGTTTGATCCCTTATGCCATCAACCTGCCAGCAGGAATAAGAGCGTGCGACGGTGTGATCTCTTGTTGTACTTTCCCTGCCCCCTAGTGGTATGAATATTGCCGTCGCATGCATTTTAACCATACTTTAATATTGTAATTAACTCTCCACAAATGAGTGTTACGCAGGCTCGGACCTACAAGGGGACTCACGGGGGGCTGGGCGGCTCCAACAGCCAGCTGCCCCCGGCTCAGATGTGTCAAGTGCGGCTGGAAATGGATGTGTTTGTCTCCCCCTGACAATTAGCCGTCATTGTAATATGGGCGTGAGTAGGTGGCCGGCAACAGTGGCTGGAGACAGGACTTAACGTAGAGACGGGCTCAGCAGAGACTGACGCGAGAATGGGGGGGAAATGATCTGATTGAGGCAGAGGACCCCACTTGAGTCTCTGTTTTCCTCATTGGTCGATTTAAATAGGGCCTTCATTTAAATTCAGTATACTCGATTAGGGAACCAAATAAATGAAAGTAAATGAAAATGAGACTCGTATTGCTGTAGCTGTATAATGCACAGAGCTTCACAAGTACTCAGTTTAGCATTTACCATTTGTCAGTGCCAGTTAAATAAAGATAATGTAAAGAATTTAAGTATCCTGCCAACAACATTTTCACTGCATCCCTTTTACAGTAACGCTGGTAAATTCTGCTTCCTATTTCCCAATTGGTTTGATTGCTCCTGCATCATAAGTTTTCACTGTAAAGTACAGTAGGACCAGATATGAGTATTAGACTATTTTGGGTCTCCATTGTAGCCACCAAATGGAGGTCAGCAGGCTAATATGGTTGTGGTTCCACCGCTTAGCATGATAAATTAAGCTAAGCAGAGAGACTACAACCAAATCAGTCAGCTGAATGCCATTTGGTGACTACAAGTAACCCCCCCCCCCCCCCCACGAGGTTAATCCAGCCCTGCTGTTAATGTGTCATTAACACAGTCTATCAACAATGGTTGTAACTTCACATTGTGCAATATAACAGGTCACAATCAAAATTGTTAAGTACACCAAGACATTTTAATAATGTACTCAGAGGATATAAGCACAATATGGCTCATCATTCTTGCTATTTATTATTTTGTGTGTTCTTATCCAGACCAACCTTACAGACTGATATGGCAAGATACATACAGTGCATATCTCAAGAGCAAATGCCAGAGCTATGGTATCAATCAATCCATCTGTTCTGAGCCCATATCAAGCCAAATGTCCCAAGCTGATACTGTATATGTCTGCTTTCATAAACACAGTTAAAGCGATTCGAACAGATGAAGAAAAATGAGTCAGGGAATCTGGTTGTCTGCATCCATCGCAGGACCAAGGCAGACACAGTCACCAATCAAAATGTATGTTTATTTCTAAAGAATCGTTTGTGACACTAAGCGCATTACCATCCAGGCAAATATATAGCATCCCATAAGGTAGTGTTCACTGTCAGCTTTCATTTACTATGTCTTCAATAAATGAAACAAGAAAATATGTGATTTGTTGTTTTTCTTTGCCAGCTGAGACATATATCTGAGACTGTAACATATTTTTGAAGACCAGTTTTGGGTTTTAAATACAAATTCTTCAAGACACCCACTCCCCTCAGACAAACAAAACATATTTTTACAAGCAGATGCAAACACATTTTCTGACAGCTCAGTTGTAGTTTCCTCACACATACACGAAACTGACGTGTCTGTGTGTCTAATCCTTACACTGATCAAGAGACAGTCACATGCTCAGTTAGGCTACATAATAACATACTGTTTTACATTTGTAATAAGTACAGATAAAAAATACTGACAATATATATATATATATATATATATATATTCAAAACCCACTTCTGAAAAGGATTCTGATTATTGAAATAAAGCCTCGCAGAATCAAACGATGAACAGCATGATACAAAATTTGATAAAGTTAATATGCATAAAACTAGTTGAACTTTGTGCCAATGTGTAAAAACAACTGTAAAGAAAACTATCATTGCACTGTTACTAAAGTAAAATAATATATTAAAGAACTTTTTTTTTTTCTTTTTTGCTCAGATGGCTTGTTAACATGTGGCAATTCGGTGGAGTTTTGCATGAGAAACTATTCACGCTAAATCAGAAATGCATATATGCATGACATGGGAGCTAGAAGGGAGGTAGCAGTTAAAAAGGGAACATTCAGTGATTTCCCATGCTTTGGAAACATGAGAGACGCAGAGTAAGTGGTAGCCTATGCCCAGTGAAAGGTCAGCGCTGTATCGAATTTTTCGCCAATTTTAAAAATACCTTCTGGCATTGCATATATACTTGACTACTGCCCCTCACAGTGGGAAAGCCTGGCTCTCCCTGTGCTGAAAGCTCGTATGTTACCCCGTCCAGAAAAATACTGCTCTGGGTTATTCATCGATTGACTGTTAAAATCCCAACGTATGCTGCTCTGCTTCCCCTAAATACTGCTTATAGACCAGGTCTATTTCTTACCTCTTTCAACTACACTTCCAAACTTGCTCAGAGGTAATTCTCATGCAGTGAAAAATTCGAAAACCGAAATATAAACAGGCCGAAGTCACATGTGGTGTGTGGGCTGCTTTGCTGTTTTTCAAGTGTATCCCTCAGGTGTGTGTGTGCGTGTGTGCGTGTGTGTGTGCGTGTGTGTGTGTGTGCGTGTGTGTGTGTGTGTGTGCGTGGGTGCATACGTGTGTGTGTCTGTGTGTGTACATGTGTGTATGTGTGTGAGTGTATGTGTGCTTGTGTGTACGCTCATGCCCACTTCCTTGATGAACGCATTTGAATTAACCTCTTTTTTGAGGTGTTTGTATTAAAATTACTGTTATGTTACTGTCTCATCCAATTCTGTGAGGCTGACTGCACTGTTCTGGGATCAGCAAACAAAGCTCCTCTGGGATCAGTAAGCTGATCTAGGGTCAGTAGATGAAGTGGCTTTAGATAAACACTCTTTTTATCACTATAAATACTATTCAGATATTAACATTCAGATATCATTTTCATTGTCATATTATTGTTTACATGTCTTTCTGTCTACATTTAATCAGATGTTAATTTTTGAAGTGTTTAATTTGACTGCCAATAAATGTGAAAGAGAGGAAGAGAAAAAAAAAAAACTGACAAAAAAAATCCTATGCTTATTGAAGTGATACTCCTCTGAAACATTCCAAATCATTAAACTTTTCTTTCTTAACCTTTAAATCATGTTGGAGGGTTTTTTTTTTGTGAGGCTCTTTTTTCCAAAGTTGTATTAAAGATGTAAGTCTTGAGTCTTCTCTGGTATCTCTACAGTCTGGGTGCCTCAGTCATTGCAAGTGAACATTTGTTTAAGGGGATGTCTACTGGAGTTCATAAATATGTTCAATATGTTAAATATGTTATGTGTCATTTTCAATAAACAGATAGTCAAATGTAGCCGTGTTTTTAAATCAAATCCTCCTCCCAAATGGGTAAGAATAATATTTCACCCCTGTGGTTTCTCCAAACAAAAATCAACTCTGAAAACATTAACTTGAATGTGACTTTAGCCACATGCAATATAAAATTCAAGCAGTTAAATTATTCAGTTTGTATGCCTTTAATCGCACGTCTTATTAATAACTACCCAACACGGAATAACAGTGGGAATCTGGCACTGACTGAGGAAAAAGTCATTTGGAAATAACCTCATTTCTACCTGCTGTCAGATTTACCTGCCTTCTGCTGTGTAAGAGGGTATGACTCCTATGATGCTAATGTGGGCATCTTATTTTAAATATATTCATAGAAATTTGCATTTTCTACTGCGGGGGTGGGGGTAGGAGGGTCCCTAATCATGTGACTCATTTCATTTTCAAGGCCCAGAGTTTTAAAATAATAATAAAAAGCGGAATTCTTTAAAAAAAAAAAAAAGAAAATATTACTATTTCCAGCAATTTGTATGACATTGGTTAGTCAATGTTTTCCTATTTGGTTTGACTTCAGTTGGATCTATTGATTTAAAAAATGAAAAATGTAAAAAAAAAAATATATTGTGCTTAATGAGACAGGGGCTCCATCTTTAAAATACAATAATGTTCATGCATCCACTCAATGTCAACGCAATAGTGGAGGACAATAATAATGGAAGGCATTAGTTATACAGTAAGGAGTGAAACGGGAAGATTTTCTGTGTCCATGTGTACCCCTATATGACTTTACTATTTATTTTGTTTAAAGTAGTTATTACAAAGCAGTAGGCATGACCATAATTCTGAATTTTGTAAAATCCGAGGCCCTGAGAATTTATTGCGAAATAATGTTAGAATGATGAGTTATGGTGAGTTAGAATAAAACTATCATAGAATAGTTTTTTTTTTTCTTCTTTTTTTATCATGGAACGAAAATTTCATGTCAGTGGAAGTTTCATTTGCTTTACTTGTTCTGTCATTTACTCCTCGGCAGTGCTGTAGCAAAAAGTCCTTTATAGAACAATTAGTTCTGATCCGTTGTTCCTATTAAATGGTAAATGGTATTTTGGAACATCTTTTTAATGTCATTGCACATTAACAAACATAAATATTGTAACTGATCCATTCCACATCACAAAGTTCTAAGTTAAGATACTGAGTATGGACCTGTTTAACATGTCTCCCAAGAAGTGAGTAGTTCTCGTAGTAAGCCAGCAACTGAACTCTACTGTGTCCACTGCCTACCTAGTGAACTCAACACTACTTTTTAGATGAGGTTAGGAAAGCAACTGTAAATATTTTAGTAAGTTAGGTAGTACTTTCATTGGCAGTTCCTTGCAATTAATACAATTTGTATCAATGCAATCGTCAATTTCAGTCTCTCTTCTTACTTCAGGTAGCTGAGTAGAGTTCATACACTTATGGATCCATTTTATAAAAGCAATAGGGCATTCAAACCCATCGTACATCATGAATATTGGCATAGGTAAAGGACATTTTTCTGTTACAATTTCATATTGCAAGCTCCATTTAATAAAATGAATAGTACTATGAGGTGAATATATTGTCCCATGCCGACCAAGTACTTATTCCGTCTATTATATCCACAATTCCATTTTTTATCCATTCTTATGGTAACTTCCAAATTTACCCTGTGCCAAGTGTTCTGTCATACCCACCACAAGTCCTTGTCCCCATCTCCTAGGAAATGCACAGCCAGAGAGCGCCACAACCAACCCTCCTATCTCAGTAAAGACCAGCAGAGTGGTGAAGGGAACCATTACTGAATGTTTCTCTGACTAGGGAAAGCTACCCATAAAACTTTAGAATTTTAGTTGTCAAAACTCCACCAGAATTTTCTCATTTTTCGAATTGTCAGCTCTGTGCAAGTAGCAAGTTGTGACTGAGCAGAACCAATCTCTTCCTCATTAGTAAAGCACCGTCTTAAAATCTTCATTTTTAATCTTTGTGAGTGTTCTTTTCATTTAGCAACTTGATTCTTGACCTTGGAGAGCTGTGGTGTTTCATACAATTCAGATTTAAAAAGTTATTAAATTGTGAACCTAAACCCCAGACAAAAAAAAAAACTACGGAAACGGGGCCCAATTAGTGGCAAAAATGCGGTGCACAAGGCAAACCCAATGGGTTTTGGTAATTTAATTTTGCTGCTGTTTCAGTGTTTTGCAATTTTCAGTGCTTTGCTCTGTATAGGAGGGTCACGGCTGGTGGCCAAAAATGTGGGGTGTGGCTGTGAGTATTTGGGACATAGAGGTATTTTGACACAGTCCCGCCACCTGGGTCCTGGCAGACAGTCCGTTACAGTGTGTATACCCAGATGATATGACAGGGGGCGTTTGATCAAAAGTCATGGTAAACTACCAGAGAAAAGCATCCGCTGATGAGCGTAACATACAATTACCAATGTGTAACTTCATTGATAGCGCTGGATATTTTTTCAATTGTCTAAGTTTGAAAACCAAAAAGGAAATATAGTCAGCCCCACAAAACATTACAGAGCTGCCTTGCATGGTTTCATAACATTGTCTAATTAATTTTGCTTCTGTCTCAATCGTTATAATCAATCCAGCACAGCAGGATTATGGTTCATACAGGACTGCCTGAAATCCACAACAGCGGGGCAGACAGAGAGAAAAAAGGCTTCAAAGTTATATAGGACTAGCCTAGACAAAATCCACAACTATATACAACCAGGTAATAATCTGATATGTGACTTAAAAAATGGTCTAAGATCTCACAGTTAACCAATCTCTATTGTATGTTTGATGTTAAAAATACTCCCCTTTCCCCGATAGCAGATTTGATTCCATATTCCCTACCTGTTGTTGTGAAGGTGACTGACACCTTGTCCACTGTTCGTTATGTCCCTTGTGGGGGGCGGGGGGGCATTGAATCAACATCTGGGGTGTTATGCTAAAATGCTGTGGGTTTTTCACTGTAATGTTAGATTAATGGTGCAAACAACTTTACTAGTGTTCTCAACCAATCAGTTATTCAGACTATTAGCAAGCTAAGTTAGCTATGTGGTTTGAGATACTCTCAGAGTGTTCCAGGAGAGTGGTGTCAGCTCTCACAGTACCGTATCCCATTAGGCAAGCTTTTTGACACATTTTGATTGAATTGACAGGCTGCTCTTCCTTTTCAAACACGAGATTCTGAACAATCATATAAACATTATAAAATGTATAGTCATAATATTTTAAATTGCATGATATGCTTACATATAGGCTACCTTTTGTTTGTGCTTACCAGGTCAGCCTTTGCATTTTCATGTAAATTAGGATAGCTTTTTTCACCCTACCCTTGTTATATATAGGATCACATTGATCACATTGTTGCCAGAATTCCGCTGCCCCAAGGCACTAGGGAAAACACATCTTTAAAGGCAATGTGCCGAAGTTCTCATTGGCCAGGCTGGTCATTCCTTTGTCACACCCACAGCTCATTAAAGTGTGTTCCTTGGCGCACTTAGGGTTTGTGCTGGCCTCTGCTTCAGGCTGTCAAAACGCCACATTGTCCTGACCGCACCTTTCTGCTTGTGCGCTGGACCATTGTGTGCTGTGTTAGCGGTTGATCCTTTTGCCATGAAGACCGGGTCCATGTTCTCTCATTACAGAAATATCTACCAGAGCAAATCCCTGCTTTTCAGCCACACTGCTCGTGACACACTTTGTTTGGTTGGGCCTCAATGCATGTTTGGCCAAGTGTATGCAAGTGTATTTTACATCGTACCAATGCTTCCAGGCAAAGCGATGGGGCTAACATTCTCCTTTTCTGGTTTTCCTCATAAGAACATTGCGCTTTTGACAGGTTCTATGATTTGAGCGGAGGAGAACTGCAAACACCACCCTTTGCATGGAGGAAAACCTGATGCTAACCCGCTTGTAAGCATCTCAGAGGGCGAATTGTTTAAACTTCAGATGTGCGTATCGTGCCGACTCCAACCTCTAAATCCTCCACCGCTTTCACTTCACGGCACCTCAGACTGCAGAGTAACCGAGACGATGCCGTCGTCACCAGTTTCCCGTCAGATCTAAATAAGCTGATACATATTCGCTGTACACGTCTCCCTTTTATTCATAACCACTGTTTACTCTTCTCGGTTCGTATCTCGCAGAGATCCTGCCTCGCTGTGTTTTTCGCATCACCTTTAAGCCACGATAAAGTTATTCTTTTCAACAGGGGATTAGGAGAGACGCAGCTTCTCTCCCCAGGCCTCTGCAATGCCGAGGCACTCTTTCCATGTTAATTTCCCAAGGTCAAAATCCCCCTTCCGACGAGGAGCTTTGAAGATGCGCCGAAAAAGACAGTGACAGCTTTCCCGCTGTCTGCAGAAAACAACATCATGATGTGTTAAGAGAAAACTGTATTTACTGCATTAGAGAGAGCAGACAGGCATCTTGGCGCGGCGTCTGCAGGTATCTGCAAACCTCTCTGCTACGAGAAGCCTTAACAGTGTAATTATGGCAGTGATACAAACGAGTCTGGTAATGATTTATTGACATAAGATAAACATAAAATGAACCACAGCATGGACCCAATGCAACTATCTATTAAAGAGCTTTAGCATGAAATGTTATTCAACACATTGCAAAACCCCTGTGATATGGGCATACTGTATGACTTTTATAAATGTGCTTCTGGTTTGTATTCCAGCTGAAGGGCTGATGAATGTTAATAATTCTGGAATAAAAAAGGGGAATCCCTGTCCTCCAGCATTAATGGAGGGTTAGTGACAGGATAGGACTTATAGAATACTTATGGACAGCAATAGAGTATTTGCCATAAACTGTGCAAGTACTTGGGAGTAAAATCTATCAGAAACAATGTATCAATGTTTCAGTGTACACACCATTGTGGCTGTTTTTCATTTTTACTCCCACCGTAACAGACACCACTCTTGGCTGTGATGTCATAGTCCAGCAGCCACAGTTGGAACACCACAAGACACAACTTTCAGCTGTGAAGTCATAAACCAGCAGCCACAGTCCAAACTTTCACTATTAATAAGAGGTCCCGAGAAACAGCACACATGAACTGCAGGCCTACTGTATGTTTTAAAAGATGAACTTACTGTACACTGTAATCTGCACTGGAGATAAAAAATGATGTGACTTTGGATGCAGTTCAGGGTCTTTTTAATGAAACAGATAGCTATTTTTGTAAAAATCCCTCATCTCAGCATTGAATAGTTAAAAGATAATTGATCATCACACATCTGCCAGGCTATTCATGATTTTGGAGTTCCATAAAATGAGACAATAATAATCCTGACTAACCTGACTAGCTTATATTGTCCCAATACAGTATACAGCTAGCAGTGTGTACTGTTTTGACTATATCAGCTGAGAAAACATAGTTTGTTCTCGCACTCCATGGAGAAACCAAAGATAGCCAAACATTTTTTAGAAAGATGTGGGTGGTTGTCTTCACACATGCATTACTTTATAATGGCTTGGCTTTAATGAGACCTCCTGCAAATCCTGTAACCTGTAAAACAGTATTATGGTTAGTTCATGCTGCTTGAGTATGGTGTTCCAATTTATAATTTCAACATGTTATATTCAGATTCTTAAAACAGAAAATTTGGCATTAATACCACAAGAAAATATATCTTGAAACCGTATCTATAGATAGTGCGAAAATACCACAAGTGGTGGGTAGATTATCCGTTTCAGCTCTTTCACATCACTATCACTTAGTGAACTTTGAATGAGTCCATATGCAATTTCCATGCACAGTAAGACCATCACAAATCAAGCTGGAGGAGCAGGAAGAGGGATGAGAAGATAATTCTAATTCAATATCAACTTCTTACATGACATTACATAAATTAATGTCTTCATCAATTTACTGTTTTCTTATTTTCTTATTTTTAATAGCAGTTTAATAGCATTTCTCTTCTGAGCCTCAGTTTGGGCCACAATGTTTACTTTTTTCAATATCAGAACACAAAAATGACTTTTCTTATTACTGTGCTTTTTTAGGATATCAAGAACATGCTGTATAGCCCATGTAAATAACACATTTCAACAGAGATGTTGCTGATTCTTGCATAATTTCAGTAATTTAACTTGAAAGGCCTCTGCTGTCTCTTAATGTCATTCTCAGAGTTAAAAACAGTGCCATATGCGGGCTTGTTGTGTTACTGGCATATTTCTATCCGGACAGCAACAATAGCCCTCATCAGTCCTGCAGCAGGTAAGATCTCAGCCTTGCAGGAGGTTGGAGCCCTTTGCTGCCAATCAAAAACTTGCTTCTGTCAGTAAAGTTAGGGATTCACTCTTTCAGCCTTTGTGTGTATGTGTGTGTTTGTGTGAGTGTGCTTGTGTGTGTGTGTGTATATGTATATGTTTGTTTGTTTCTGAGGGTGTGTGAGTGTGCTTGTGTGTGCATATATATGCTTGTGTATGTGTGCATGTATGTGTGTATGTGTGTTTGTGTGTATGTTTGTGAGTTTGTGTGTGAGGGTGTTTGTTATGTGTGTGTGTGTGTGTGTGTGTGTGTGTGTGTGTGTGTGTGAGTGACTGTGTGTGTGTGAGTGTGCGGTGAATGTGTGTGTGGTGAGTGTGTGTGTGTGAGTGTGTGGTGAGTGTGTGTGTGTGTGTGTGTGTGTGGTGAGTGTGTGTGTGTGTGTGAGTGTGCGGTGAGTGTGTGTATGTGTGTGTGTGGTGAGTGTGTGTGTGTGAGTGTGTGGTGAGTGTGTGTGTGTGTGTGTGTGTGTGTGTGTGTGTGTGTGCGGTGAGAGTGTGTGTGTGTGTGTGTGTGCGTGTATGTATGCGTGGCTTCCTCAGAAAAGACCCCTGTTGGAACAGAAAGGGTAACCCGGTGCACCCGCTACAGGCCTGGCTGTGCGCCAGATTGTCAGGTGTGCAGCACCGAGTCCCTCTCCACATCCATCCAGTTGTTTGAGCAACACTGGAGGACCCAGACAGCCAGGCCCGGCCGGGGAGAAGCATCCAGAGCTGGTGGGGCTGCGTCTGGCTCAATGAATTCATTGGGGTCAAAGTTGGATCGCATAGCTGCCATCTCTCCCTGCAGCCATAGGAGGATCAATGACAGGAATACAGTTCATCAGAGAGAGCGTTTAACAACACTGCCTGGAAGCAAGAGTCCAATTATGGCATCTGTGTGCACAGTTCTCCTGAATCGGGAAAAACACATAAAAAATACAACAGTTTAGATAGTAATGACCAGGACAGAGCTGAAATGCACTGAACATACTGCAAAACATGGGCTTTACACTGTTTTACCAATGTGAGTAGATTTTGTTCCTCCAGTTAAAATGTACAAATATAATTGACATTCAAATGGTCACTTCAAATATACTGTCCCATCAAAGTCATGGAAGGAGAACTAAACTTCCAGTACTATGAAAATGAGCTCATCAAACAAGAGAAATTCATCATGTTTTTGCTCAGATATTAAATCTGAATAATCATAACTGAATGATGCATCTGTTTACATTTATTTTCAAAAGGATGCATCTAAATTAATTGTGAATTTATCAAATTCCACAAACTGTTTTTTTTCCAATTAGTGAAGCATTATTAAAGTAATAATTAAAAATGCACAACATTCATTTTGAAATATTGGGAAAATAATTTAAAGTGCATCATTCTGAATCACTCTGCGGTCTTATTATTTGTTTCAAAAGTATATTACCTTTGATCAACTGAGACAAATGTGATTATATATTTAAGTTTAAACTATTTTCAACTTATCCACGTATACAGTTTAGTATAATGTATCTAATAGAAGACAAATTGACCAAATGATTGAGAATTTTGTTAGTACAAATTATTTATTGTCCTGTCCTTATCATCCAGAATTAACACTGGATTCCGGAGAGCCATTGGATAGCTTTGTGAAAGGAAAGGAACCTGTCTCATGAGCAGCTCTCTTTTGCCATCTAGTGGTAGTTTTTAGCAAAACACCACTTCTGTTACCTGATCCGAGTCTAATCCATATGGAGAGGTTGGATACTGTGGATCATTTATAACTATTTACATTTCAGAGAGAGCCTTTCACTACAGAAATTTTATTGATGAAAACATAATCAACAAATACTTTGTCTCTTTTATTTCAGATTTACTTTACAAATCACTCCAGTACTGCCTGTCAAATTATGGCCTCTAAGGAAAACTGGAACAGTGGATGCCTAGCATGTAGCTGGAGGTGATCCAGCCCTTCGAAATACTGGTGCAGACGGAGCAACGGAAAAAAAAATGCAACGAGTATAGCACATCATCATATCACCAAAAGTAAACATTCTCATTATATAATTCACTCTGACTTGGAATTCTGCTGTAAATAGTGCACAGGTCTGCAAAATGTCACTTGCTATCAGCAAACACCATCAGATAGTACAGTGTTTCTCAGTCCTGCTCCTGGACCCCCCCCCCCCCCCCGTCCTGCATATCTTCTATCTATCCTTGCTCCAAACACACCTGATTGAAATTAGTGCGCTTGCTCTTGATTAATTCAGGTGTGCTCAGCTAATCAAAAGTGCCACTGATGAGTTCAGTCAGGTAAGCAGAGCAGGGAAAAACGGAAAACGTGCGGAGCAGGGGGCCCCCAGGAGCAGGATTGAGAATCAGTGAGATAGTACATGGGCCCTTGATTATGTTCTCTCAAAGTTGCGGGTATGTTGTAGCAATGTTATAAATAGGCCACAGTGTTAATGCAGAGAAATATTCACTAATGTCACAATTGTCAACATTAAGTGTCAGCATGAATAACATCTCCTGAAATATTACAAGAAAAAAAACATAATGGCTTCGTAGAATCTGCAGACAATTTAACAAGAGATGTAGAAGAAAACAGTGAACATGTCAGAGAAACCTGTAAAGAAAACATTAAATTACATATACACAGTCATTCAACCTACACTTTAGGTTTTTTAGGTAGATACAAAATGCAAGCAAAATATATCTGACCAGACTTATGAGAAAGGAAATTGCAAGCACTGAACGTCTCAGAACATTTTAACAGTCCTTAACAGTCAATATCTATCATTAATATTAGAAATATTTGTTACCAGTTTTTAACCTACAGTGCAATTATTATTGTCTTCTGAATGTCAGGAGTAATCATTCTCATGGATGAAAAACACCTTTAAAAAAAACAGACACTTTCTTTGTAAACTGACAATGGTTCAAACAAAACCTCACAGTTAGTGACATTCCTGACTGTTTTAAAAGCACTGTATCTGTTGATGAAAAAAAGCTAATCTTCCTGCAATTTGATAAAAAGTGCAGTATAATATTAAACTTGATCTATATTGTAGCTATCACTTTTTCCTTGCAGTGCAACAGTCTGTATGTGTGTTGAATGTAGTGTTTGCAATAACGTGTTTATATTCTGGTTAATTGGGACAGAATCTGTCTCCTATTCATATTTTCTGTGTAACTATTGTTCATAGCCTGAAAAAGTTGCATATTTTGTTAGATACCTTTTAAATGAATGTGCTGTCCTTGACGTTACTGAACCAATTCAATTGTTGCACATGGCTTTAGTTCTGTCTCAGACACAGTCTTTAAATCAATCATTTTAGCAAGTAAATCGAATTTTTTAAAAAAAGATTTTAAACGGAGTCTGCTGTAAACCTTCAGTTTTGAGTATCACCAAACCGAATCAATTAAATGCTTCATACAAAACCAAAGGACTGTGCTGCTGGAATGAGATTGCTTGCAATCAATACAATCCATGTAAATACACAGTTGGGGCCAGTGTGCATGTATGTGTGTGTGTGTTGGTGAGTCTCACAGTCAGCGTGTAGAAAAATCTAGCAGGCACGATCCAGCTTTTACAGTATGTGTGAAAATTGCAGTCGTTCTCCAGTAGCCAGACATCTCAAAAAAGATAAAGTCCCATTTAGAAAATACCTGAATGCCTCGATATTAATAAAACAACCGAAACAAGCCGTGCGCACCTACGGAATCAATGGAGCAACCTGTGAACGAGTGCAATGGTAACAAGAGAGTGAAGCGCAGGCCACACGTCCTCCTTCCAGATTTTGTGAACGCCTCTTGCTGAAGAAGCCTAAGAAACCAGGGCCCACTTCGACTGCACCAACCTGCCCTCAGTGTTCACAGCCCATAATGCAACACCCATTGTCCTGGACTGAATCTCAAGTATTTTAGCTTTTTTTTTTTTTATCCAGCACCATCATTTTAGCATTTCGGATGGTGTGATTACAGCACAGCCTTACTGGGAATCAGCGATCGGCTTATCTCCATGCTCTGCTTTGCAAATGCTTTCACAGTCCGTGCGGAGAATGCGCAGCCACATGTGCTGATACATTATGCAAACACATTCATTGATTCAACATTCAGAGGAGTTTATCTGGAAAAGCAAGACACACCCATAACCTCTCTGTTGTCTTTTAACTTTACCAACCAGGCCAACATGTAGCTCCAAGTAAGCTGTTATCGTTCTCTTCGGATATGAAAGCAACACATGGACGCACACTATCTTACTCTCCATGTGACTTAGTACCCTTCTCGTGTTCCCAAAGCATTCATTTATTCACACGACACTCGAACGTCCTCCTCTTCCTCACCACGTTCCCTCATCACAGAGACTGGGCAGGAATGGCCAACACGAGGATGAAATGATTCGGTGGAGTCGATGGTCTGAGGGTTTTTTTCTTTTTTTTTTTCGGCTGCTCTCGTTCTGGTGCTTTGTGTGTCCAAGGCACGGTATGTGCTGCTGGTTGTGCAGGGAGTCCCTCCTCCTGTGTGCAGGCCTCTGGCGGCAGGCCCGGCTCACAGGGTGATCCGGGCACAGTGGTGCTTCAGCCTGCACGGCAGCACGCCCCTGTTCAGCTGGTAGAACTCCACCAGCTGGATCAGATCGCTGAACCGCGTGTGACCGTCGTCCAGGCTGAAGAACAGCTGGCCTTCATCCTCCACCTGTGGGACAGACATACGTAAATACCCACACGCAAACACACGCACACAAACAGACAAACACACACACACACACACAAATGAGCATATACATGCGCACACACACACACACACACACACACACACACACACCCACGTGCACACACACACACACACATACACCCACGCGCACACACACACACACACACACACAGTCACACAAAAGAAGCACACATAATGACCACTAATGGAATAATGGAATACAAAGGCACAGATATGGTTCACAGTGAGCCTACTGTACTTACAGGTAGGATCTGAAAATGTTTGATCCTCTGGGCGTGACACAGTGACAGGACAAATGTCTTGGGGTTGCTTTGACTGTCCCTTAAAAGAAAAACCCTAAATCCAAGCAGAACACTTCAGATGATTAGGCAATGTAACATGCATACATAAACTACATAAAAGCCCACACCATACATTTCAATCTGAGAGCCCACACCACACATCTCAATCTGACTTTGCCTTCTTGCAATGGGGGGGTACTGTAAGGACACAGTACAGTGATCCATTTATTACATAAGGACACAAGGAGGACAGGATCCAGAGCCATAGCATTTAAATGTACCATTCCCGCAGAAAATATTACATGCTATAGCTATATATCTTACTGTATATGTTGCACAACATTTCTTAAATAGCTGCAACATTGTTAGGCAAACCTTCAGACACAGCACAGGTATGTGACAGAAATGCTTACCCATCAATAAGACCTTGCTGTGTTATTAAGCGCTGTGCCTCTTCTCGGGACAGTCTGCTGTGGAACCAGGGCTGCGCTCTGTGGATAGCTACCAGAGGGACCAACGTGTTGGAGAGCACTTAAACCCAGGAACACCCTCACATTTTGGCATCATTGAGAAACTTGGTCGTTCCCAGCACTGCAGTATTGGCAGTGTGGACACAGTACGCAGTGAGTGATGGCTTGGTTTTACTGACCTAAGTTAGACAGAGGGCTCAGTGAGGGGGAGGGGCTTCCGTGAGAACTCAGACGGTGGCAGCTTTTCCTCTGAGGGAAAAATGAGTCGGGGAGTTACACACAGTTTCAGAGGTGAGCATCCATTTAAATATGCACACAACAGAATACAGCTGTCTACTGTAACACACTAACAGTAAAAGAAGCAAACTGAGTTGATATTTCTTATACAGTGCTGTTCAATGTTGCTGAAAAAAGGGGCCATTTGATGTAAAATTAAAAAAAAAAACAGGGCCAGGTGACATGAAATAGTTCAAAAAGACTGGACACGTTTGCTTGGAATGATGCTTGAAAGTTGTGTGGGATCACGTGGCCCAAATTATTTAACGTAACTTTGGTTCTGTTTTGATGTTAATAATTTTAATGCCATACGTACTTTGCAGGGGTTTCTACAGACATGTAATGCGTAAGTACATCTGAGTAACTAGACCTGTTGTTTATGCTGAAAGGGAACTGTGGGGATACTCCTATTCATATACACTGGAGCCCAATATAACCAATATAACAGGGATGAGTGTCCATGGAATATATTAAGGTACTATCCAGGTATCAACCCTCTTTCCTGTGCTTTATACTTCTGTCCTTGTGTCAAGTTCTGATTTTGAGGATGTATAATACAGCTCAGACTACAGGTTTCTCTCTATGCCCCATTCCTGGTGCACAGGACCAGAGACACACAGTAGAACGACTAACATTAAAATCAATGAGGCATAGATGTGGGGGACTTACCCTCCAAGAAAGCCCCTCCTCCACGGCCACGGACAGCGCCTCTGTCGGGTTCTCGATCACCCGGCTCTTGTGTCCTGAGAAGTCCATGGCCACCAGGGAGTTCTCCGAAATACTTCTCTGGAGAGAGCCAACACAACCCTGAACCCAGCTGGGTTTTCCTTTCCTCTTCATTTAGTGCAAGACATAGAGCGCCTGTGTTCTAGTATAGTATCACTGCGCCATCTAGAGTCTACAAAGTGAATATATTTTTTTTTATTCTGAACAACATCATAAATGGCAATGATATGCATAAATATGGTGTTCTGCTTTCTGGGACACACGCGTGCTTTGTATTGCCAGAAGGCCAATAACTGTTGTGCTTGAAGAGCCTCACAAATCCCTTCTCTTTACCACACTCCGCCACCCCTAATTTTACAGTATCTAGAATTCTTATTATAAAGTGATTAGTGGGATTAGTGCTGTCATTTAACAATGAAAACATTCCACACCCTTAACCATTTTCTGTTCTCCTGAAGCAACACTGATCTCAGCAAATTGCACTGCAATGTTTGAGAGTGTAGCAGATGCCCGTCCACACTGTGTTTCGTCACAATGAAGAAAATCTTTTCTTTCTCTCCCTCTTTCTTTCTTTTTTTTTGCTGAAGCAAACCACATTATAAGTGCCTTCCTAAGGGTGCAACAGCTGTGCTCCACCACGGATTCAAACCCGTGACCCGCTCCGAACACTGTGCCCCAGCCTAATCCCTGGCCTCTCCGCCTCCCCAGAGGCAGTCAGGCTCCGCGCTGCGTGCAGCTCTGGGTCGTGGCCATGCTGGATATCTTTCTGAGTTCTTCTGACAGAGGTGGTGAGTTGTAAAGTCCAGTGGCAGCTGACCAGGGGCTATATTTAGTGGACAGTGGCTCCTCCAACATGTTCAGCTGACTGAAACAGGCCGCAGGTTGACCCGTTCGGGATTGTTCGGTTTAACGGGAGGAACGAAACTTCTAGGATCTTGAGATGTGCCGTCTCGCACGCCTACTTTTCCGACTCAAAAATTCTGTGATTTTTATGTTAAGTCTGAATATATATATATATATGTATACACTTAGGCTACAGCTGTGTACCCTTCAGACATTTGAAATGGTTCTTAACAAAATGTTGGTAATTATAAATCGTTAACTGAATAATATTTGAATCATTTCTATGTATCCTTGCCATAAGGTCATCCGCCAGAGGGAATGAATGGAAGAAGACTATTATTATTACAGTCAAAAGAGCTCCATTGTCTGTGTCCCCTAGCTGCTTTTTCAGGGTGGAGAGGAGGCACGCCACAGCACACCTACCATTGGTGAGCCTCTCTGTTTCTGATGCGGCTGGATGAAGTTCTGGTACAGCTGCATGCCATACTAAAAACAGAAACACACAAAACAGCCAATCTCCAAATCAACTTTACAATGAAGAAGGAAAAACAAGCATCCTCGAACGACAGCGAACAGCTTTACATTAGATTATCGCCATTAACAGTGTCGTTAAGTCGTTCTTATCCAGAGCGACTCGCACAGGTTACAATTTTATCCATTCACAGAGCTGGATATTTATGGAGGCAATTCTAGGTTTAAGTACCTTGCCCAAGGGTACAGCAGTAGTGCCCCAGTGGGGAATCAAACCAGCAACCTTTTGGTTACGAGCCCTGCTCCTTGCTGCTACGCTACACTACCCACCTGCATTTGGTGAGTTAAAGCACACATGTGCCTGAGGTTGTGTCTGCATGTGACCAGAGGAGTGCCCTTACATGAGCTGAGACTCACAGGCCAAACCCCCCCCAGGACACTGGCAGGGTGGTGCTGAGACCTTTGGTGTGTGTGTGTGTGTGTGTGTTGCATTACATCAGATTATTGGCATTTAGCAGACAGTCTTAGCCAGATCGACTTACATCAATTACAGCTTTTTACAATGTTACAATGTTATCCATTTATGCAGCTGGCTATTTACTAATGCAGTTGTGGGTTGAGGCAATTGTATGTTTCCCAAGGGTACAGCGGCAGTGCCCCTGTGGGGAATTTAACTGGCAACCTCTCGGTTACAAGTCCTGCTCTTTACCCACTATGCTACACTGCCGCCCCGGTGTTTCAGTTACCTTGAAGAGGCGCATGGCGGTTACCCAGCAGGTTCGGATGTGCTCCTCGTCTGCACAGAGCAACTTCAAGTCCCGGGGGGAGCTGGACTTATTAGGCTGAAAGGCCAGAGCACAGTGTTTTAGTATTCCTACATGCCTGGTAGCTTCCCTGCCACCTGCTACAGTAGCAGAGCTGTCCAAACAACACCCTAAAAAGCAGAGTGGGAAAAACCAAGCCTGGAATCCCATCCATTAAAACAGTCCTTACAGTAGACATATCCTGAACAGATGCCTTCTTTGTTTTGCTTTAGACTCTCCTTCTGTTCTCCACCTCTGTGTTGATTTTTTTTGTTCTATCTTAAGTTAACTGATGTTATATAGTTCATTGCAGGGACAGTACCAGACAGACTATTTTTACAACCTGCACTAAACATCCTCCTTAAGATAACAGTGAACACTTACCGGGTTTAATATCAGTGTCTCAGCTTTCACTCTGTTCTTGTCTCAGTGTTTTTTTTTCTATCCTTAGTTCAACCAATATTATAAAATCTGTGCACATCTGTGCACAGGCAGAGAACCAGACAGCCCATTTTTATAGCCTACACTAAACATCCCAGTCAAGATAATAGCGAACATTGATTACGTTTAATTCCACTATCTGATAACGTTCATGCGATAGTTGTAAAGTGCACTGCTGAAAATCCATAAACTCAGCTGCAATATATGTGGGGATGTTATAGCTTTACTGCTCTAGTTACACTTTTTTTCAGCATCCATAAAGTCATTTTTCCCACAAATCAGGAGCTAAGGCTGAAGCCTGAAAAATGTGTCACTGTTCGTGATCATAACACCATGCTGTGACTCACTTGTTTAACATTGTATATCTGGAGTACGATAAGAGCAAAAGCCAATCACCTTAATACAAAATCCATAGTCTGTTGGTGCCCCATGCATCTTTCTTGCTGACAGCAATGTGTAGACATCGCTGTCGCTGAACTCAGCGATGAACTGGAGATGTCTTGGTTCCTTGATGCAAAAAAAGAAAGAAACACACACAAAATGCTTCAGGTAACTTCCTTTCTGGTCACTCAATTTTCATATTCATAACATAAAAAATAGGAGACTCCATATGACCAGTGCAATAAAAAGAGCCCTCTGGCCCAACTGAATTCCTCATCTAACTTTAGCATGTGTTCCTAACTTTAGCTTCAATCCAGCTTTAGCGACGGGAGACATGTAAAATGCTAAGCAATGTAGGTCTTCCAGGATTAGTACAGATTCAGAGCAAATTAAGGTTGGAATGTAAAGGCATCGTGAGGTGCTGCTGTAAGTGTGTCAGTGTGTCAGCATTTAGCCTTTGTGCACTTCTGAAGTAACACTGCGGAGGAACACATGACACATAGGTATTTTTGGCCCATAAAAAAAAAAAAAAACCAGCCCCGTGCTCCAGGTTTCTTAAAGAAAAATACTGCACGCTTTAACAAACCTAGACAAAGCACATTCAACCAAAACAACATTTGCCTATTCATTGCAGCTCTGTTGAAGAGGACGCATTGTGAGAATGAGCAGACATGCCGATGAAAGGAGGCAAACACCCATACTCCTATATCTCCTATGAACAGGTGCACAGAACTTGTCATTGTTTCACCTTTATGATGCAAAAAGACATAAAAACACCGTATTTCCCCATACCAAAGCGCATGACTGAGTATACAGTGCTGTGCGTGAGCCTGCTGACTGACGGCGAGAGTATGGCACAACGCATGGGCAATAACGCACGCTCCCTGCGGAGAGTGAAAAAGGAGAGCCTGACTCCTCCGGCCTCTTGGGTTACATATATTGACAAGCGCAAACGACAAGGGCCTTCTTTGGTGCCGGAACAACCGCTCTTTTGTTGTTGGAAAGGGAGAAAGGAGAACTGGTTGGCACGGTGATGTGCAGGTATAAGCTTCGGCTGTCTGCAGGGCTCGGTCTCTGGCACGCTAAGTGACCTGTGTGAAATCCAGTCTAACCAGTTCCCGGGAACGGCCCTCTCAACCCGGGCTGGAGCGTTGACACGCTTCGCTTCTCAGTCAAATCCTTTCAAAGCCTTGCAGGCGTTCGTGCAGGCCTCTCATGCCCTTTTATTCTCTGAGTAACATAAGTGATCTTAATGTTTCCTTCATTTGGTTTCGGGAACCGTGTCTGCCTTTGCACAAAAAAGAACATTTGAAATGCATGTTTATGTCCTTAAAAGGACATGCTGCATAAAACCGACCTTTGATTTATATATTTTTTTTTATCTTTTTCTTATGCAGATATGATATACATAAATGGGAACAAGCACAAGCTGCCATTACAACTGTTATCTCTCCCCTCCTCATGTGGTATTTAACATGTGTGCACATGTGCTTGAGCACGTACACATGCATGTTCCTCCTGATGGAAGAGCCATGATTCTTTAACAGGAAATGCAAGGTAAAAACTATTCTATGGTGCATCCAATCTGGGTTACTGATCAAATCCTAAAGCTAGCTGAATGCCCACTTTGCCCCCTAGTTTCAGTTTTGGAGCTGACATGGAGGGCAATCTGCTGAGGAACCAATGCTGACACTGACAAATCACCTTTGACTGACCTTTGACTCTCCCTTGTTTGATACGTATAGTCCGGACCTCCTCAGAACAAAGAAGGACTTCTTCCAAAACTTCTTCCCCTGCTCTTTAGCGTGCAGGTACCCGTGAATCTCAGGACATGTGCTTGAGTTGAGAAATGTCTGCAGAACAGGGAGAGAACGCAGGCATCGTTGTGCTGAGACATACAGACGCATTAAATATAGCCACCGAGGAGCACCGAAAATAGATGAATTATTAGGGCAATTAGCACTTCCTCCATTAAGTCAGAATCTCTGGATTAATGTCAGTAATTAGCTAGGTTAAAGCATACAAACAGAAAGAGTTTTTTTTTTTTTTTTTTTTACTGTAACTTTAGGATACTTTAGTTTGGACACTGAGGTGGACACCAGGTGGACACTGGTGGGACCTTCACACAGGTGAATACCTGTATCAGTTGCGAGTGGTTGGTTGTCTCCCTGGCTTCACTTGATGCAGACACCATGTGCTCTGGGAAAAAGTCCTGATGAAATAAAAAATGGGACACATTGATTGACATAAATACACCAACCCCGCAGCATCCAATCTGTCTGAGACAAATCAAAAAAAAATCAAATAAGAGCACTGCTACAACTTCAGCCAATGCACTCAAAAGCAGTTGAATTCACCTATATACTGTATTGCTAATGTTTAAAATACCCCCCCAATGCACCAATGATATGGCTAAAAGGAACACATACACTCTACATTCTCTGCATTACACCATGGTACGAGCAATGGCAAGTGTGAAAAAGCAGGAACTGGATATGTCACTAAAAACCTCCATGTTAAAATCCCAGGGGGAGTCACTGCCAGTATTCCTCGAGTGAGGTGCAGAAATGCCTTGTTATTTGCAGGTGTGTACATTTCCAAAAAAATTCCCCAATATGCAAATAGTTAAAATGACATTGAGGTACAAGCAAACTCCTTTTACTGAATTTCACAAGACAGTAATGCAATAAATACAGTCATGAAGTACTGTCCATGACAAGGGGGCAGCGCTTGTGGTCCAAGAATGTATAGGATGTACGGCAGTACGGCAGTACGGCAGTACGCCGTACTGCACTGCAAGCTTTGCGTGACTTTTTGTGCTGCACTACAGCTGGGAATAAGGAGTCCTGCCAATCCCCAAGCCACAAGTAACAAGGGATGACCTGCACTTAACCCGAAAATGGGTATTCAGTGATAAAACACGCTAATGAAAACAATTAAACGATTTACAGCCACGATCGTACTTTGCGTGTACCCGAACACTCAGGCGCTTACCAAGGGCTTCCTGAAGAATTCATATTTGGCATAGTTCTTCCTGAAATACAATCTGCTGCTGGCATCCATGCCCCAGCCTGACTGCACCTCAGTGACTGATTCATGGTCTTCTATGGTTCTTTCTAGGGTAAACATTCAGAAACAAGAGACTCGATGAGCTGTTGGTTGGAGATTGCAGACGAGCTGACCGAACAGCCTAACAGCGGGAACGCCAAACAGAAAGTCAAGGGAGTGAGAGGGAGGAGGGCACGCTCTGTGTTGCGGTTTAAACAGGGCGGTTCTGCTGCACTTGTACGTGCATTCTAACACACAGATCGCTCATTAACTCTTTTTCAAATGGGTTCCTTACTAATGAACAAACATTAAAAAATAATTAACTTGATTTTTTTTTTTGGTGTGTGATGCAAGCTGGTTGAGTGGGAATTATTTTGTTAGTAAATATTTTATCATTATTGGTCTCAAAAATAAATATATAATAGACATGTGGAAACAAGCTGTTTTCAACCTGGAATTGCTATCTGAAGCTAATTAATATCCAAAGCATAACAATACACCAGACAATGGTCAGGTGAAATCTTCCTAGGTCATTAAGCCATTTGTTTTTTCTTCATAACTGCTACTGCTACTAAGATTTTTTTCAAGGTACTTTAATTTCATTTTGTTTTTCATACTTGTATCAGAATATACGTACATAACTCTGTTGGTTGTTAGTTCAACCCTTGTCCTCATTTCTGAAGTTTCCAGAAGTTTGAAATACACTGCAGACAGTGTACCGCTCCCTGTAGTAACTGGGATTACACAAATGTCCTTGAGTACTTGAGAACACAGCAGAAAATGTGAATGAAATGAAGGACAAAGCAAACTGCTGTGATCACTGAGAAATGTACCTCTGTTACAGGTTACACTAGTAGACTCACTGCTCAATTTCACCTGCAACTACCTGTAACATTACGCCCATGATGCCACCTCTGCCAGAAAAACAGGGTAATAGTATTTCATGAATAAATAACCACTAGCTCTGACATCATAATTCCTTTTTTATTCATGTGACACTTAGCGTGCTTAATAAAATGCCGCTGCTCATCTGTGTGGTTTTAATACATGGGAACATTTTCAATGCATCAAGAGACTAAATCCGTCCATAAATGGCCTCTTCAAAGTTTATGGCTTCATGTCACAGCCCACAATATATCACCCTTGACTCCACAATGTACTGCTTTCCTTAGCCTGAATGGGGAGACATTATTCTTTCAGAAATGGGGACTCTTGAGACAGTTGCAATAAAACAAGAGCCTTCTGTTGGGAGGCCAGTTATTGGATCTCCCTATAACGCATTTCAAAATGCAATATGCTAAAAATGATTTCTTAATGAGAAGATGAGTCATCACCGATATCCAAGAATTTCAAGATAAATAATTTATTAATGCACTGCTTGCCACTCTAAACCATAATGAATGCAAAATTTCGCTAAAAATGAGTATTAGTATAAACTGACTGTACATGTACATTTATTTAATGTGATGTGTCAGTCATTTAGCCTTTTAACTGGCAAATGTGTTTGGCAAATAAACTGATGACTAAATATTGAAATATTTAGTCATCAGTTTATATATTAAATACTGAATTTTGAATACCAAACTGTTGCGGTACAGCTACAATGTATATGATATAGGAATATGAAAAGCTAAAAGCTACATACTTACAGTGAGGGCAAAGAAAAAGACAAACAACAGCATATTATTATGAGAGTGCTGAACTGGTATACACCAGCATGACACCTAAATTTGTGTTCAGTTCTCCATACAGCAAAAAATGCTTTTACTGGATTCAAAATGCAAAATATGATACAATACAGACTCTTACATCATACCTTCAAGGCACCTACATGTCGCCAAATGTTCAGCAGAGTTTTATAAAAACTATTATGACATCATAATAAAAGTGTGAGGTCTTACCTATGCCTAGGTGTGAGAGCTGCTCAAACAATGTCCAGCTGTGGTCATCAATGCAGTGGTTCTTTAAAATGAACAGCTGGCAGATGTCCTGGGCTGTGATGTCATTAGGGACCTCAACTGTTCGACTGGTGTTGTCCTCATTGTACACTTTAATTACCTGTAATTAAAAAACAGTTACATGTAGGAGAATAACAACATCGCTCACTTAGTCTCGTTATGACCAGTGTTATAAAATAGATGCAACAGCATCAAACGAGTGTCTTTTGAAGTCAGCTGTTATTCTATATGTGTGTGTGGGGGGGGGGGATTTTTGCGTAATATAAACATAGTCCATAGGCACTCAAACAAGAAGTTCGCAAGTCCAGAGTCTTGGGCACATTCAGGCTTGAGCAGTCTCGAGCAATCTCTTTCATCAAACACTGTCAACCATCCAGTCACAAACAGCTGAGGTTTTAACAAGCACTGGTCCTATCATTCAGCATAACCACTTTGATCTTAACATAGATTTAACCTACATCTTTTCCCAGTCCAGTACCCCCACTGAGATAAGAGGTTCAGGTGAAAATTAAAAACATTTCCTAAATATCACCTTAAAACACAAGGATGTCTCATCACATCCTTACATCTGCACGCTATTACACAGACACAAGATTTTTTTTAAAAAAAAGAGGCATACAGGCATTTCTGTGTGCTACTTACCCATCTATTTGGAGACAAGCAGACCTGCGCATTTGCGCTCGCTCTGCAGCTGATATAGGGCTGGGTGCACAGCATTGCAAAACCGGCTTTGTACACAGAACACAGACACATGCCTCAGACAGCGCGCGCAGTGTGTGTCAGCCGGGAAGCACCTAGCCTTCTCCTCGCCCCGCACCGCACCGCCGCTCAAATGAGCTAATTAGACGGAGCCGCCTCTTAGCGGCTCCGTTCTGACTTCACAGACACATGTCACCGGGGCTCTGCCCAATCACCTGCCACTTTCTCTCAGGCAAGAGAGCAAGGGGATGAGGCTGCTCCACACACACCATGAGAAAAAAAAAAAAAAAAAAAAGAAAAGAAAAGAAAAGAAGTCACAAGGCTCGCTCCACCTCCCTCCTTCCACAGCCCCGGCAGCTATAGTTCCCAGGATAAAGCTCCGCATGAGTCTCCAGGCAATTACAAAGGTGCTAGTTAAATGTAATGCTAGTTGGGTCAACTCTGTCCAAAGTTGATGGTAGTGGGAGGATGGGCGGGTAAAGGGGGTGAAGGGAGGGAAGAAGGAACAGTAAAGATCAAGTGGCTGCCACACTCTTTGTGCTCCCATCTAGGGTTTAAGGCGGCTCGGCTGGGCAGGACAAGCCAGCCCACTTTTTTTTTTTTTTTTTTTTTTTGGAGAAGAAAGGAGGTCACAGCTTCCCAGCAGGGCCGGGGTTAGCATCCTCCAGGAGCGGGGCAGCGAATGAGAACCTCTGGTTATGACATCATCCTTAAATGAGGTAAATGATCTGCTATTTAATCAGTCGGTGTGGAGATTTACAAGACAAAAAAAAAAAAAAAAAAAACCTTAAGCATCTCCCATTGGAGGTACTTAACAAAAGACAGGGGGCTGGTTGGTTTACTCATGCCCCTTTCAGAGGCTGTTTCCCTGCATGGACACTCAGTACCTGCTGCAAAGATAGAGGGTAATAATATTGTCCCGAATGCAGTTCAAATGACCAGCTGCCCTTATGCGCAAAAAAGAAGCAGCAGTTGTAGCACTGAACCCCTTCTAAATGTTTTGAAACTGTTATGAAATGCATCAGATGATATATTTCCACTGAGTTGAGTTTTTTCTTTTTTCTTTTTTTTTTTTTTAGTAGAGGAACAATCCCACAAAAGCGAAGTGTAGGGAACACATCCAGGCAAGATTCCAACTGCGTCCCTTGGTGGAAATCATTGCCGGAGATTTTGCCAAGTGAAATCTCCAAGTGAATGTATTTCATGAGAAAATGCACAGTGCTGGTCACACAGAGCAGATGATTCTTGTACATTACTTCAGCCCATTAGGGTTTACATTCTTCTGCTTGCACTGAAACTAAAATCGATGCAAGCTGTAGATGTCACTGAGTGAAATGGCAGGAACATTTTAATTTCTGCACACATACATTAATTTAGCATTATTAAACTGCTCTGTGTATCTTGGTGCCATTAACATATAATTAGCATCATCACAAGAGCTCATTTAGGAACTTGTTAAAGTGAGCATACAACACAAAATGTGTTGTAAATGTCTTAGATTATTGCAAAATGTGACTGTCATTTCATCCATCTGAAAATAAACGTAATGAAATATTAAAAGAATGACTGTATCTAAGGGGTGTTGTTAAGATAACATCATGTTCCAGTCTGTTTTTGTAACTGTCTGACTTTTACTTCTGAACTTCTGTGCAAATGCAACAGTTAATATCTGCACCAACAGCACCATAATGATTTTTTTAAATGTCTTCTTTTCAGAAGATCTCCTGCCACACTGAATACATGCATAATTCTGGATTAATTTTTCTACGCACCCCCCCCCCCCCCCCACACAAGCTTTGACAAATATTTGATGAGGTACTTAAAAATACATTCAACACTGGCCTGTGCACAAAATCTGTGTCTGTCCTTGATTGGTATCCTTTGCTGAACTGCACATCAGAACAGTGGCACACTCCAACAGCACATGGGGACACAAATAACCACATTTGTGCAATGTCACAGAAAGCATATACTCCATCAAACACCCACGCAGGTTCAGCGGGGTTTAAACCACAGGTTAATTTTCCTGTCGGTACAGAATTTAACTAATCAAGCGGTTCATCTGCAGGGGATGAAATATTCAGAGGCATTAAAGGAAGACAAAGGAGCATCAGTGAATAATCCTTGGTGAAGACATTTTTGAAAAATCGCCGTGATCAACTGCTGCTCTCAGCCGTGGACGGCTGTGGTTCCTGATACCACAAAGCACAAAGACCTGTATTCATCCAGCTCCACTGCGCCAGTGCTGACTTGTCTCACCTTTTACGGCTATATCTCTAAAGGCCATCTCCATCTGCCATGCTGAAGTCTTACCTTCAAATGCAACTCAAGGTGTGAACAATGACACTGATTTAAAGTAAAATCACTGGCACGAAAACATGGCACCATACATTTTTTTCAGCAGTTGTAATATTTGCAAGGTTTGCATGCATTAAAGAGACCCACACTTTTAAACAACATACTTACCTTACACTGTATGTGTATTGAAAACCACCACTGACTGGTTGACTGATGACACTGCATAATTACATCTATCATGAACAAATAGCATAGCAATCAATTAATTACAAAAATCTTACAAATTTACAAAGCTGCTATAACCCACGTTTTTTAAAATGTGCACATGTGTGGACGTGTGTGTGTGTGTGTCTGTATATTTATTAATGAGTTTATATTTGCATGACTGTGCACAAATATGCATTTGTGTATATGTGTGTGTATGTGTGTGTGTGTGTGTGTGTGTGTGTGCGCGTGCGTGTGTGTACATGTGTGTGTATGTGCTTGTGTGTGTGTGTGTGTGTGTGTGACTTTGTATTAATGTCTGCAGAAGATAAAAGAGTGCACTTTGTACTGAAAAGGATACAGCAGGAGGTTTAAAGGGGAACACCCAGCCCAGCCTCCAGAACTAAATATTAAAGAGCACTTCTGTCCAAAAAAAAAAAAAAAATCGTAATAAATTAACCACAGATAACCAGTGTCACTGCCGCAGAACATGAGGTACTCAAAGCAATGGCACACACAGTGCTTTCAGACAGACAGGTAAGGCTACACACAGATGCACAGATACGAGCTAGGTCACCATGATAACAGCCATGGCATAACTAGGTAGAAAAATATTTAGGCTATGCCCACAGGTGCTTGCTGCCATTCTGAAAAAAAAAAAAAAAAATCTATTTAAAAAGCCACAATACAACTACGGTATGAAAACCAGGAAAACAAAATGAACCAGGGAGCTACAAAAACGCACGAAAGAGAACAAAGACACGTTTAGAAAACTAACGAGCAAACTTAGCCTCTGCTCTATATTTAGATATATATATATATATCCTGTTAGGGATAGACTGTTCTTTACATCTCTTTATCTCAAGGACAGCATAGTACACACCAGTTTACCAATTACCTTGTGCTGGGGTTACCTTGAACCCGGTTTCCGCAGCTGCTGCACTACGTATCTATTTGTTGTGTGACAGAGCCGAACCTCTGTTTCCTGCGCATAAACCGCACGGACCCCCCAGCTCTCTGAATTACAGTAAATCAGCCAGATAGGCTCTGATTCACTCAAACAGATGGGCGTCGTCTCCCAGGCCTCCCCGCAAACGGCATCTGGGTCCCGGGCTGTCTGCCCTGCCTGCATGTTCTCTCCTAGAATTCATCCATCTATCGGAAGCACATGGGGTTGATGCTGCGCTGTGGATATTTTTGACTCAAAGCTGTGGGAAAGCGGAATGAGAGAAGGCACAGGCACAGGTCAATCTAATCACAATGGCACTTTGTCTTTAAATTCGTGTCATGGTTTTAGGAGGGCGCTGCATTTATCTTTCTACCCTTTACACATCACCATAAGCTGTTTAACTGAATTAGTCACATAATCATGTAACGTAATGTAGGAGCTGTAACCTATGTAAGCCGCCCTGGATGAGAGCGTCTGTTAAATGACAATAATGCAATGTAATGTAATCACACACATTGAGTAAGAACCTAAAAAATGAACTATGTGGTAAAACATGTTACTCAAAGTTAAATATAAAGCACCACAGTGTGAAAATTGAATGTTCCCAAAGCCTGTATCACAGAAGACAAAAATGGACACATTACTGAAACAAAAATTTGGAATGTCTTCTTGAAATTTGGAATGTCTAACCTGAATTAGACATCACTCTCTCCTTATGAATGACTGCGGGACAATCACAGGAAAACAAGGCAGCTACTGCTTTCTGATGTTAATTGTCTTTTAATGGGCATTCATAAATAAATAAATTATGAAGGGTAAGTCTGCATGAGGAGGGACACTGCAAAAATAGCAATTAAAATGAGCTGAATTAAAATAATAATTATCCTCACTATAAAGTGTTACAAACATATATATATATATATATATATATATATATATATATATATATAGACGTATACTGTGAACCTTCTTTTAGAAGTGCTTTTGTGCCCTATTATCCACAACACTATAAAACCTCTTGCGTGTTTCAAACACAAAGTGACATCTGTTTGATGACAACTTTAGACATTTTAATCTGTGATAATTGGCAAGTCAGTGTCATCCTATTTTTGCCCTCAACCTGTCACACAGTTTGTATTGTGAATGAGCCTAACAGTTGCTGTATTGTTAGGATGATAGCTGTCTGGTATTGTGGTGTCCTGTTCTGAGATCAGATTGTATATTTTGGCAGAGGTTTAGGAATGAGGATAAGTTGAAATCTGCTGACAACTGCAGAGCACAGAACTGCCATTAGTGTTAAACTGCTGGGGGGCAAGAATCAAAAGGTCCCCAAGCCTTAAACTGACTCTCCAGCGTAACAGCAAATATCATAAATATCATAACTGAGTCAAATTATCAGTTCTGTGTAATCACGCATAACACTTTTCTCCACGCAGACTACTGTCACTCATGCACCATTTAAACTTTTCCATAAAAGCCTTAGAGAAAAGGTTACAGAGAAGGAAGGCAAAGCAGACTTATGTAAATGTAATATTCAGAAATGGTTATCCTGCTTGGAAATATTTTCATGCCTAAGTTCACAGCAGTAACAGTGTGACAATGTATAGCTGTGAACATAATGTGCTGTAAGAACAAAAATAAAGCAAATATGTAAAACGAATGAAGAGGCCAGCTGAGGCATGGTACATTGTCTGGTTTATGAATCACACCCAGATAGTCAACAGTTTTCCACAATCTCAAAGTAAAATGGATAGCATGTCAAAAGCACTACCTTCATGTCAAGTCTACTCTTTATGATGGCAAGGGGTTATGGTCCCTCTCAATGCAATGTATCAAATGTGCATATCTCCCCTACCTTCTTTATTTATTTATTTTTTATTTTTTGATAAGCGTGCTTTGACCATGAGAATGTTATCTAAAGAACACTGATAACATATTACGATAAAGCAAGAGAGAAAAAAAAACAGAGCAGCTAAGAAACTGTCAGCACATCCACATGTGCACATTAACTTTACAAAATGAATCGAGTCATGTTTTTAAGACACAGCTGAGCTGTCGGTATCCTGTTTCATTTATCAAAGCATGCTTAACGTCAGTTACGACAGACACCGTCAGGAGGAGCTAATCTGCTCTTTCAACCTGGTGATGGAGAAGAGCGGAGCTCTCCTGTTGTAACTGGGAATTGTCCCAGGGAATTGTTCGGTATGTGACCCATAGCTTTAACTGTGGCCTGGAATATACAGATCTGTTCTTCAGATATGCATCTGGTGGGAGGGGGGAGAAGTCCGCTGCTCTTTGTCATGCCATTACAACAATGAATGCAAAAACCTTATGAAATATATCTGTAAGCACTATATGTGCCATATGACATTATAACATTTCATTCAGCAATCAGGAGAACAATTTTCCACAGGGAGCAGAAAGCCTACACCATTAGGAGTATGACAGGACTTGAAGTGCTAATTACCTTTTTATTTATGAAAATGTCTATCAAAACCAAACTACATGAATCCTGCTGGAATCTGTGCCAACGGCAGTTTGAAATTGTAATGTAAAGGATTAATCTAAGTCTGCATTTACCTAAGTCAATTTTTCAGGCTCAATATAGCAAAAATGACTTTTTTTTTACTTCCTGCATAAGAATTCTGGAAAAAATAAGAAGAAATCAGACCCCCAAAAAATTAAACAATAAATATTCCTACCCGCTTTTGAAGAGTAAGTGGAGTGATCGCAGGCAAAGTCACTCTTCTTGCATGGAGGTTCATGCTGTTCTCTTCAGAACGCGACAGCCAGTTTGAGAATATCCATATAAGTGCAGTCGGATGCTAACACTGATAATGAAATACTGATGTTTTTCTGCAGATACGGCTCAGCTGTAATACTGAGGAAGCACTCGGAAGCATGCAATTTGTCACTGATCACATGTGATACACTGTACAGTATACCCATTGCAACTGTAGAGTGCTACACAATGAAAGTGTGAGACAGACACAGAGAGGTCCTGACTAATGAAAACAAACTCCGCCTTTGTCCTTGGAACATCCAAATGCTGCTACATAGTATGACACTTCAATATTCCAAAAAAAAGTCCATGAACAGTAAGCACTCTCTTTGATATTAACAGAGGCAAATGTAAATAGATCTTAACACAAATTTTTAAATCTGCAAATCTTCATTTAAAACTTTTCAGTCGACATTATAGTCCCAATCCCAATTCATTCTGGAGTGCATTTTTGCTCTCTAGTAATACCACCTTTGCGCTGTAAGTGGTTCTAGTACTGTATTTTTGATCATCGCTTTCTTATTTGTGAGCTCTGTTCTAATGTGAACTGTGAAACATATTCTTTCTCTTTTACAGATTTAATGTAAAATGTTAAAAAGGCAATTTTTCAACAACTATCAAAATGACTGAACAAAGATTGTGTTCATTTTGCTAGCCAAAAAAGAGGATACTTAATGTCAAAATAACGGTGCTGTGAATCAAACACCAGCTTCAGAAAATCCCAGCTAATTTAAAATATACCATCAATAGCTACCTAGCTAGGGAGAGTAGAAATTTTCTTAAATAGTTAACTGCATCATGCAGAGCACACAATTAACATTACACGGAACACAGCTGTTTTTTGGTACATTATATTATTACTGAATGTTTGTTTTCCATTGGCTGTTCACAGTCCTCTGCTCTTCCATTGGTTGCTGGCAGTCCCTTGTGGTACTTGCAACTGGTAAGGTTCACTTTAACTTTGACAAACAGGTAAGTACTCACCCAAGCTCAACGACATTAAGCAAAATTAGACGTGTTTGTTTTGTTATTACTATAGCCAGAAAGACTATTTTTATTGTTTACAATTAACTAGGTGAAGTAGAGCCACTTGAATCTGTATCACTGATAGTCCACAACAGACACAGTATGTTGGCACAAGCAGGATTTATTCTTCTATCATAGGCTAGCCAGCAAATTTAAAAATTTGGAGTAATAACCTCACTCATTTATTAAGGCACATAAAAATGATTATTTGTGTGTGTTAATTCTACTTGTGCAGTAGCTGAAACTCCATCATGAATCGCCATTTTGGTTCACATAAGGACATCGCATATATAGCTAATGGATTTCAGTGAAATCTAGCAATAGACAACTGTAAAAAGGGCTCCCAAGTATTTGTGCCCGACAGTGACAGTGATTATATATCGACTTTCACAAATGTATTTCATTTATAGACCTTTGCATGGGCTGCCATTTGTTGCTGATTAGTAACATTACACTTGCAATAAAAAAGCACTCCTTGCGAACTACAGCCAGTGATAATCGGCTGAAAGCTGTGCTTTACATACAAGAGCAACGTGAAGTCAGGCTGAATTCACACCAACATGGGGAATGAAGTTAAGTCAGAATGTTAAGGTGGTGTGGTAAATCTGCCACACTGAGCTCTGACATGTCAACAGCAGTTTAAACAAGCAGACACAGTCAGAAACAAATGCCCACACTCTCAATCCGAAACGTCCCCTCCTGTGTTTACACTCACGGGGTCTGAAGCTGTGTCAGTCTTATTCCAATCGTTTCACACCGACACTCTGATATTGATATTGATAATGACCAATTTGTTGAACAATGACCTTTGGGGTCTGTAACTGTAAACAGGATCCAGAGCTCATCCTCACAAAAACTGACTGATTTAAATTTAAATTTCCCTAATATATAGGGATCGTGTATCGTACTAGTTGCCCTTTAGGCTGTAATTGTAAAAATCTGATAGTACTGCGTCCTCAAATAGACCTTGCTCTGAGAACTGTCTCATTGTGGAACTGTACACATCCTGTCCCCGTACTGTCGCTGTACCTACTGTATGCACTTTTTGTAAGTCGCTTTGGATAAAAGCGTCTGCTAAATAAATAAATGTAAATGTAAATGTAAATGTATATGCAAAGTCTTTGTTTTTTTTAAGCCAATTACTCGTGTGTAATTCAAAACTTAATACAAATTGTTCTCAAATTGGCATCCACCTTAAATGGAATTGTAATGGCCTATCATTAAGAGCAGGTGGTTTTAATTGGTGCACTGTTACACACCTGATGCCAACATGTTATCCACAGTATAAAAACAGCCATGAGATGGTGAGGAGGATCATGCTTAGAAGAAGCTGTGATGTAGGTCTCTGGTGCTGTGCAGTGTGTCTCTTGCTTGTTTGGTTAATAAGATTTCTGCTGGTCCTATAGTGACTGATTTTAAAGAGCTGTACTTTTTATTTTGAGTAATTATTCAAAAAATCTCCAGATCTTACTCTTTAAAAAAAACTTTTAATGCAGGGAGCATCAGGCAGCTAGTCCTCAGTCTAATCAACAGATCACCCATGCAGGAAAGGGTTAAAAATGTTAATTTTTTTTAATATTTTCTGGTTTCGATATATTTTAGTGTTTTTGATTTATTATGTCATCAAAATGCAAACATGCCACATAATGTAAGTACTTTTCACACTGTTCAGACATTACAATCATTGTCTTATTACAATGCTGTCACTTTAGCAGACGCCCTTATCCAGAGTGACTTGCATAGGTTACAATTTTTACACGTTATCCATTCTGACAGCTGGATATTTATTGAGGCAACTCTGGGTTAAGCACCTTGCCCAGGGGTACAGCAGCAGTGCCCCAGCAGGGAATTGAACCAGCAGCCTTTTGGTTACAAGGCCTGCTCTCTTAACGTTAACATTAATAACTTACTTCCACTGTTGTACGCTATTGGCTCTTCGTTTATGACTAAACCAGTTTAACACACACTTCCCCCGCGTTAGCCCATAAAGGCCTTATAGCCATTTGTCACTACCGTAAGGTAACGGCCGGAATTGGACCTTTAAAAAGAGCTGGGGAAGGCATGGGGGATGGGCCGAAGCCGGGGAGTGAATTGTAAAGTTTAAAATAGCTCTGCCGTGCCCTGATCCCAGAGCAGCAGTTACAACTCATTACCCATATCAGCTTTACTGCAAAAGAGGACAAAAAAAAAATAAAATACAATAGCACTGAAATATACTCGATTCCCTTGCTGGCATTGTTAGTTGGTAAGGAGTTATGACACACACCGTGGCTGTAGATTTGAGATGCTGACCTAATATGTATTAAGTTATTTACATTTATTCATTTGGCATTTGACAGAAAGTCTGAATCTTAAGAAACCCGTTAATCTGCCCTCAGCGGGGAACAAATATTATCTGAACCCACACACTTTACCACAGACTGTGGCAAAGCTGTGTGTGCAAGAAATGGCCAGAGCACACATCAGGTGAAGTGCCATCTTGTTCAGGGAGATTTCAGAGATTCCCTTACACTAAATAGGTTGCTGAAAATAAACATTACATTTATTGCAGTTTCATATACATGTCCTTTCAAAAACCAAATGATGCATCAAATTATTTCCCTATAATAAAACAAAGCCCATGACTCCTTTCTTAGGTAGACTGACAAGAGTTAAGCTCTCTTGTCTAAAATACAAGATTCAATTCAAGAAACATGCTGTACTACATGCTTTATCCAAAAGTCCTCTAGATAAACTTACAAGGAGGATCAATTGCAATATTCAGACACTTTGTCTGAAGTCTGAGCAAAGTACACAGAAAGAATAAAGCATCCTTTGTTGAGAATTGATCATTATTCTGAAGGAGTAATGCGGCATGGAGAAAAATGAATATTTTTTTAGCGTGCCATTTTTTTTTCACATGAACTTCTGAACAATACATATTTTACATTCTGTCTTCTTTTTAATGAATCACTCTTATCACCTGCAGTACCTCTGTCAACACACACAGATCTGTATCTCAAGCTCAAAAGGTCATCAAACAGGCTGGTGCACCTACTGAGTAGGTGTTTCATCTCTCTTGAGATATACATATTATATATAATTTATGTGTATGTGTGTGTATATATATATATATATATACATATAACATATATATAAAACATATGAAGATAAGAACACAAAGTATTAACATACACCACTGCATAACTATTTTAACCAAAATGGATATAAAATGCATGCTGGTCAACAGTGTTAAAAATTGCAACACTGAAATTCACGCCAATAACTCAGAGTGGGAAGTTTGCTTTTTCAGTGTTACAGTCATCAGAACGGCTACAGTAAAGAGGATAAAAACCAATAGTCTCAATGTTTATCTTCAATCAGAGCACATCTTCCCGCGACAGGGCAGACAAGCAGACTCTTGCGGTTATCGCAGTGTGCAGAAATTCATTTGAATTAAGGGAGCCAGCTTGATAACAGAGTCTCCACAGCTCTCATAACAAAGCAAGGCCCAGACAAGCTGTCCTTGACCAGAGGTTTGATCCAAACAAGGCACCTTCTGCGGGGCCTGTTAGACCGCAGATTCTGGGAGTCCCCTTTCAGCACGGATCACACAGGCAGAAACATAGCTATCTGGGCCAGAATGGCATAATGTATTTCCTCAAGACTGATAGGAAAACATAAACTGAGAGAGGGATTGGTCCATGTGGATTATGTTTGCATTTCTTTGCTGCATTATCTTTAAAAAGGAGTACAATTTTTCAGCAAACTATCACACAACCCATTTACAGTATGTGAACATTTTAACTTTCAATGTGCTTTTCCACATCTTCCCAAATGCTAAACCTTGAGTAATAAACTGTTTGGGTAGATTAAGTGGTGACATGAAAAAGGCTAATTTAAGAACTAACAGGCAGGTAATTTAAAAATGCCACAAGGCAGATATGCATCTAATTTAATGTCTATAATTCAGGCAAGAACCAAATCAGTTGAAGAACTGGGTTTTTATCTGAACGGTTGCAAGTTCAGTCCCTGGGTGAGGCACTGCTGTTATACCCTAGAGTATAGCACTTAAATTTAGGGTGCAATACATTTATGCAAGCAATCATGTGAAAGGCAATGGTAAGACTCTCCAAAAGGCAATACATACTAAAATATACTACCTTTATAAGAAAATGTGGACATATGTTTGTGCAGAGAAGTTTTAGAGTCTGGTGCTCATGTACAGGGAGTGGCAGTGCACGTTGATGCGCCTCTGACAGACGGACGTGGTCCCAGACAGACACACTACTCTCGCGCAGACAACAGGTGTGACGCCCCAGGCAGGCAGGCACACTGCTCCCAGACAGACACGCCGTTCAGTCCAGCCGTCTGAGTCACTGTGAACATACACATGAGCTCAATGCAATCGCTGGCATATCACTGGTGAAGTGTACCTTATGAATGCATTTATGTGTAAATGACGCTGATTTCCTCAATGCACAATGGAGTTTTAACATTCAGTGTTGGGTCCGGCTGGAGTCTTAAGGGTTTTATAGTGGGCAGTTACCCTTTTTTTATTTTGTGCAGTGCTTCATAGAGTCAGAGTGTCTAGTGATTTAGGTTTGTTCTTTGGCACAGGCAGTTGAATTCAATGAGACAGGAGTTTATGGTACAAATGCTACACAGCCCAAGTCTGTTCAATTTGATATCATGATAGTGTTATACTTGGCAGATGCTCCTATCTAGAGTGAGTTATATGCTTGCACTTATATATGTGATATATTTTGTACAGCTGAATAATCACTTAAGCACAAACAGGTTAAAGTGATAGGATTAGCCTAGCATTAAGTTTGCTATTATGTACAGTAAATATGAACTGCTTAGTAACATTAAGTTATTTAAACCACACACCGTCACAGCTGGCATGTAACTGACGGCTATAAAAATAATGTCCCAATACTGCACCTGAGCCATGACAAATGCCATGAAAAATTAATAGCTACTGAGTTCAATTAATAAAAACATGACACAGTGGCCTCCAGTTTTTTCAAACACTCTGTAAATTTAATAAAAACAGAGGATATAGAACTGCAAGAGCACTATATTTTTTTTTTCTCAAGTAACTGAAACTTGGTTAAATTTAATTCTACCAAAACTACTCTGACCAGCAGCATGTTTGACAAATAACTACATGTTTTTGTATTTATTCACAACCACTCAGTCAGTATTTTGTGCATCTTGCTTTAACTCAGCTGACACTGAGAAGGCACTTCCTGCAAATGTTCACCTGTAGAAAAGAGTTCCGTGGGGAGGTCAGGCACCTCTAACAAGAAATTCCTACCCACTCCCCCTTGCAGAATTGCCCCAGGTCCTTCAGATTTTTTTGGTTCTACTCTGTGAAATCCTTTCTCAACTTCAACACGTAAGATCTGTTGATAGTAGACCCTACAACAGAAATTGGCAGGTTCATTTTCATATAATTTCACAGCTATCACTTGATTTACAGAGGCAAATTACACTAATATTTGAATCAGGATTATTTTTGCACTTTGTAGACAGGCAACTAGGTGTAGTAAATTTTACATTAATCTGTGAAAGCAGATTATCTCTAAAATGATAAATTCACCTGCTATGACACAGAACTCACACAATACAACTGAAAGACCATGGCCACTACTGGACTCATACTGGATTCACACTAATTTTCTTTATTCAGACGCAAACAACTTCTCTTCTTATCACTGCCTGCCACTATCCCATTTAACCTCAGACAAGTTTATTCATTACTTCAGCTGGCCCCAGTCTAAAAAGCTGAGTTTTTTGTTAGGTAAACAATATGACACATTATAGTTATGACACAGGAAGGAGACCGGAATGCCGAAAATGCAGATATGTTTGTGTTTGGTCCCTATTGTAGAGTATTCCAAAAGCAACAAATTGTCAGAGTAGTCTAAAATAGCAAATGGGAAAGTCCACGAATATAAGGACACAGAGCCACAGCAAGTGAGATAACGTTTGGCTAAAAATACCCATGTTTGTTACCTTGAAACATTTGTGCTGCAGGCTCTGTTTTGCCGAATCAAAACATGGGGAAAATGTCCTTGAAAAACCTCATGTTGAAAAATGTATTGCTAAGTATTTTTTTAAACCATGAGGATGGTGTAACCATTGGAGTTGAATTAAAGTTCTACATTATATTCAATATTTATCCATGTCAAGGGGTTGACATCCAATAAAAAAGTTCTGTGCACTTTTGCATGTAAGATAAGACAAACAATTTAATTTCAAAAATAATGAATGAATGTCCTAACATAGCATGAGAGAAGTAATATCACTGACTTTAAGTACATTATGTGCATTATGCATAATGTCAAATTTCAAAGAAAGTAGCACAGCCAACAAAGCCAAGACACATACTATGTGAAAAAAAAACTTCAAAAGGCATTTTAGAATATTGTTTCTCTTTTCAAATATGAACCGCCCTCGTTGCAGAGGGGTTAAGCGTTCTCAGTTAATACTGAACAAGCAGTAACTGTACAATCCTGGTCGCGATAAAACCCCCAAGCACATTTTTAAGACTGTGATGTTTCGTTGGAGAGCTACCCGCAGGCCTGCACCGGAATATTTGCATGAAAATCTTTTATTCATAAGCCACTCACTCAGAGGTACCTCTCTCTGCATGCTCCATCTCCAAGATAACCCTCAAAAGACGGCGTGCATAGGAGATGTCTAAATATCTATGTGTGAATAGGAGAGTTTTCACTGTCTCACAATGCCAGTCTCACAGCCTTACAGTACTGGTTCCATTTACAGACACTAAAAAGATACTGCCAACATCTAATTCTGTTCAAATTTCATTCTGTTCCCCACGGAGTAGGGTAAATGGGGGCAATGGGGGCAGTGGGGGCAATGGGAGCATGGGGGGGGGGGGGTTTACATCAAGTGACCAAGCAAAATCATGTGATCACAAAAGCATAATGCTCACTAGGCAGAAAATTTGCCCCTTGAATGATGTTGTAAGTTTTAAGTTGACGATTTTATGTTACAGTGAAAGTAAGCGAAAGCAAACACCGTCTCGTGATATTACAGATCACAGCAACACATAAGAGCAAGGAAAGAAAAAAATATATACTTTGAGCTTCATTTAAGATGAGTGTGCATTGCACAGGCTCAGTTTAACTTTTTTTATTTATTTGCCTTTTTTTAAAGCCTAGAAGTGCAACTGTTTTCCCTGCTAACAAAGTCAGCAGATGTGGATGTGCGTCACATTGCCGAGGCCAGCGCCTGCACATAGAGAGTGCCTCGACAGTCACAGCTCCACAGCTTTGTCATGCTAATGCCCCATGACACTGCAAACGCACCACTGAAGGGGGGCAGAGGCGAGCGCTTTCACGCCGTTAAAGCTGCTTTGAAAGCCCTCATAAAAACTGTGTTTACCGACGTGGGTCCCACAGCGTCTCATAGTCGGCATCCTATTTACTCTCTGTAAATTAGCACAGCTGAGCTGCCATCCGTGAGCACAGCAACAACCAGCCAATCAGCACGTCACACCAAGTGCTACTGTCATCACGGTCACCGGCACCACTTTCCTCACCGAGCTAAGAAGGATTTTATATGTAAAAGCAGATGTTGACACAAGCTGCTTCCCAAAATGTATAAAACATACGATCATCCCTTCTAAAGGGCTGTGAGATATCTTAATTAACTGATATGATACTTTGCTCATTCCTAGCTGATTTAAAATTAATTACCAATCAGAACACATTAATATTATTCAGAGAAACATTGTCAGCTATTTATATACAGTGCAGTTCTAGTCTCTGTTAGATGGGGATGAATGGTGGGACAGTATGCTTCAGAGTGGAAATATTAGTAAAACAGTGCCCTCTTGTTGATAGTACAGACATTAGACTCACACCATTAATTCTTTTTAATACCACGACTCCATCAAACCAGGGGCTGCAAAGTTGGAGCTCTGACAGCAACTAGGTAGCTGTTTTAACATTAGCATGCGTGTATATATGCGCATGCGTGTGTGTGTGTGTGTGTGTGTCTGTCTGTGAAATAATATTGGGAAAATGTATCATTTTTTAGATTGAAATATTTGAGATGAGTTTTTACTTTTAATTTGCATGTTGGAGCTTGGCATTTTTTCTGTGTTCTCTGGGACAATTCAGTCTTTAAAAAATGTAACCTTTCACAGAAAAAAAAACTTTCACCACTTAAAAATCAGGTCTAAAATCAGGTAAAAATTAAGGCCTGTCAGTAGGCATTAAGCTAAAGCCAGGAGGGAGAATCTCCTAGAGAGGCTAGCTACCATAAACTCAAGATGGGGGGTTGGGAAGTGATGTCATAGTGCTGCTCGGATGGGTCTTGACCCCTGACTCAGTGTTTGTGGCAAACAAACAGCTGGTGAGTCTGACGCTTTCCCTTTGTAGCTTTGAGGGCAAAGTCAGAGGCCGTCAGCTACACCGTGAGAAGCCCTCATCAGTGAGTGCCACAGGGATCACACTGTCCCACACTTAAGAGCCTACGGTCACTAACACGTCATTTTATTTCCATGTCGAAAATTTAGATTCAAGTATAAAAACCCCAATGTCTAATCTGTGCTGTTCTCCAGCAACTTATAACAGAAAGAAGACTGAAGTGATTTACAATTAGTCTCCGGTCTTATTTTGTGAAACCAGGGTCATGTTTGGAGACAGGTAGAGGGGTTTCATTTTTGACCTTCTGTATAGCTGTAAAAAAAAAAAAAAAAAAACAGTCTCTTGCTTAAATAGATGATCATGCAGTGAAAAGATATCTAAATAGGTAATACAGAAAAAGAACAAATAACAATCTGATTACTTCCCCTTGCAAAGTGCATGTTGTGGTGAATAGCGTAATTACCAGCTCCCGGGCAAACTCCGAGATAATATTAAGTACAAGCTGAAACCTAAAAACTTGAACAAAGCAGAACGGGGCTGACATAATTGTTCTCAGAGCTCAGCTCTGTTATTTCACACTTTAACATGAGCCAGAGTCCTGGCTTCACACCCACAGACAGTGATGATAACCTGCAGTGGGACAGACACCTCAGTGGTTAGAAAGCCACATTCAGAATTAACAAACTAGGACACCGCATGGCAATGTCTCTCAAATTCAAATTATGAAAAAGACAGATAAGTAGGAATTATTTCTTTGTGAAAAGAACATTTCTTAAGGGTCCATATGCAAATAGTTACTATAGTCTCTGTGTGTGGGGAGAGAGAAGGAAAAAATAAAGTCAATTAGATTACATAACGGCATGAAATAAACAGAGGCCACAGTAAAACAAAGATGTACAAATTCTGCTTGAGCACTTACACAGAGTTCACCAGAGACTGTAATGTAATAGTTGTGCTACACACAGAGGAAGGCCATTTCTGCTCTACCATAAGCAGGCAAGGAGGAATAATTGGACATCTTTTTTTCTGAAACACGATACACACTACAGCAGACACAGACACACATATTAGACTAGCTTACTAGCAGAGAAACAGTCATAATTGCTGGCTGGCTAGCTGGTTAGCTAGTTATCTGGAAGCAGGAAAACTGTTTTGCTAGCTAGCTGCGTAGATTCCCAACTAAAACAAAAAGCCATTGATAATCTTTATTGAGAGTCTGAGATATGATTTGTCCCAACAGGGCTCCAATGACAGCACTGTACTTTTAAAAACAAAACTTGTGTTTCATAGCTGTGCTACATTGGGGCTAAGTGGCTAGTGGCTAAGAACTTAGACTTGGTAAAGTAACTGATTAAACAATCATTTTCCAGAATTTCAAGATTTAGCTACTACTTACACACTTTAGCTACTACTTACTGGTTACACATAAACTTATGGTATTACAGTGATTTGGAGAATGTGTGAAATATCCAAATAAATTGTTCCCTTACCGATAAGGGATAAGGGTTCCGATACCATTAGCATTTTTTCTGCTCAGCCTGCAGTAGTTAATACCTCCTTCCTATTTCTAAACAAAAGCAGCCAGTAAAGATCTAACGAAGCTGTGTTTATAAAATATGAAATGTGTATAATTTTGAGTAGCAAAATATGAAAACTATGCATTTGATGTAAACTGCCATGTCTATCAATGAGATTTTTTGTGCAGCATTCACATAATACAAATCTCGTGGATTATGCACTGCATAGGAAAGTTTAATTTTTGATTTCAAGCCTTATTTATGTATGTAACTTTAAAAGTCCTTAATTGTTTTGTGTGTTATGTATTTGTTCTGTTTTTACTTTCTTGCCTATTCTGAAAATCAGTCAAATGCACAATTCAAAAAGAGTGGATGTCTGTGCGGAGGTCAAACACCATTCCAGAATAATTCGTATAAGCTGGCATGAACAGCAGCCAGTTGGGCATGATCCAAGTGGCACCAACCTAAGATCTATATAAGCCTTTGAAATTAATTTGAAATTAATTAGGTGCTCTACATTCCACCATTAAAGTATTACTCCCCATGAGGGCGCAACCAGTGAATGCATGTGTTCCCAGCGTTCCGGTGTGACACCTCCACAGAGGCCTTTAGAAGGAAAAATGCAGGCTAGATCCAGCATGCTGACACAGTGTTTTCTTTTAAACCTTTGGATCGACTACTGTTACTGGATTCACTCAAAGCGTGTGCTTTTTCTTCCTGCTTCGCAAACAATCTCATTAAGTTAGCACCAGTTAGTTTGAGTGTACAATCTACAGGAAGGTAAATCAGATTTGCTCTTCAAGTAAGCCTTTCGTCACCGTGAAAGGGACTTCTCCCATCTCTTTGGTTCAACAGACTAATTAGTTTGGCTGATGACAATCCGACAGGAGGTCTGTTGCAAGTTTTATGTGTTTCAGCAACATACCTTAAATCATAGCTAGATTAGAAAAATATTAGTCATTTGTTTACTTTGGCTACCTATCTATCTATCTTAGGCACATTCCAATCTGCATAGCAGATAAGCTAGTGTAGCTCAGTATCGTTTCATCTACCATGCTACAAGAAGAATATGGAGGCTGCTGAAGAAGCATAAAGAAGGGCAACAAGACTGGGTCCAGGTATCAAGCGTATATAGAGACATAAAGAGAGTTTAGTTATTATATAGCTGGTTGTTAAGAGAGACTCTTCATCATTTTAGTCTCGACAATAGAGTCAAGGGAAATTTGATAGTTTTTTTTAAAGAGATTAATACTGTGGCCTACAGAAGTTATTTTAATATTTTGAATAGATCTGGAAGCAAACTAGACTTGACACAGTCAATAGAGTATAGGCTGAACTATGAGCCTAGCTGGCCTGAATCACTTGTTCTCATCCTTTCACTGAATGGCCCATTCTTATAATTTCTTAATTTAAATTCAATTTTAAATTCAATTTCAATTTCATAACGTGCAATACACTCTCACTCCAGCATCATCCATATATTTTGCGTAAAATCATATGTTTTCAAAGCCAAAATGTCATTGTTAGTTTTGTATCTAGGGATGGACATGTGACATTCATTTCAGCTATTGAAATAACATAAAGTTTGAGACCTAACATTTTTTGCTGTCACATTACATGAAGGGACGTTAAGTCGTGGCAACGAATAAGAGGACTGCTCACCTGAGTTGCACTGCTTTTGGTCCAAGGAAATAAACAGTCTGGGTCTATAGAGGAGACTGTAGAGGAAAATACCTCCGAAATGGGATTTGTAATAGTGGTGGCCAGCATCTCCTCCTCCTTCTTACTCTTCCTGTAATAGTAAAAGAAGGGTATTACAAACTGTGCACTGACTATCTTCAAGCAGCAAGAAACTAGCACACACAGGCAAAAAAGCCATTCTACTTTCCGCCTGGTGTCCTAAGAGCGGCAGTGGTGATGTCTCTGTTTTAAAAGCAGAGAGGACTTTAGTGTGTTTTGCTTTAGTGGTGACAGTGTGTCCCCACATCAGAGACAGCTATCTCCTCTTTAAGCTCTGAGTGCTTCAGCAATACGACATGCGACTCTGAGAGGTTCCCCCATTAGCTTTGGCCTGGTTTCCATTTAACATGCCTCTGTCATGCTTTCAGCCATTTCAAAATTTCAACCTTATATTTTGTATATTTTTGTGAGCTGACTGGCATTTGTAATCACTGTAATATGTAATCACAGCATGAAATAAAGTGCCATGTAAAATTACATCCCTAATTGTCACACGTCAGCCTGTTGGCACATGTTTTTTGGCCTATATTTTTATCTATGTGGGTTTATCTTGCATTTGTGTCTTTTATGCATGTATGGTCACTAGTTTTTATGTGTTACTTAGCCTGTGTAAGATCTTTATATAAATATAAGATTTTTAAAAGATGCGTATAAGCCAGATACCTGCCAGAACCTTTTTGGAAGGATACAAAACCCATTTCTGAAAGAAAATCAATCAAGATGAAGATAGATTACAACCGTCAGCTACTGTAGCTATGATGTTCAGTTATTAAAGTGTTTAAAACGTTTCCTTAAAAAACATAAAGTGCAGGGTTTTTAAATGCGCTACCTTCTCTCCAACTCTTCAAAGGTAGAAGGAACGTTAGGACTGCAGTGTGTGACTCCCTCACTGTCAAAGGTACCTCTGCACTCCCTCCACGCTTTAATTTTATATGTGTTTATGCTTCATTTACCCTGTTCTTACAGGTACATTTACTCTGAGCTTGTACTTTTTTTTCATATTCCACGATTTTTTTTCCCTTTTACAAACAGTCCTCATCCGCTTGTTTTTAATCTGAACAGTCCATGGATTTTTTGACACTTTTATATGAATGTGTAATATGAATTAGACGTTTACAGATAATCATCTATATTTTTGGCTAGAAGTATTTGGTAAATGGGTGATAACGAGGACAATCACAATCATGAACGTTATATTGATCGGCTCAAACAATATTATACAAAAGTACATGACAGCACAGCGGTGAGGAGCTTTGTAATCAGCACGAGAAACAGGCTTGTCCGAGAGGAGAAAACCAAGTCCATAAAACACACTCCCACCTGCTCCAAATGTACAAATACATAATGTGCCTCTGTCACAATTCTCCATCTGGATGTATTAAACCTCCCCTATTCCCAAGTAATTACTCCATGATACAGGTGATGCTACCTCAGTGCCAAATTGTCTGTTTGGTGGGTGTGGACTGGTGGTGTGATCGTACTATGTGTACCGTGTGCAGTAACCTGCTGTAGCCTGCTCACATCCAAATTAACCTGGAAAGGCCCTCATGTGTAGGGGAAACATTAGGGTCAACGAAGCCATGGGATGTTTCTACATATTGTGTGAAGGAAAAATCGAACCAAGAAGTTACAGAGTGTGTTTGTAATTGCACACATTCCACAGGATGCCACCGCCTAAAAAACATATTTAGAATACGCTGCTAACTGCATACAGTATGATAACAGGTGCTCGAATGTGAGTGCATTAGTTCTTTCAACTGTTTGAATTAAATAAAAATATATTCTTTGGCACCCCTGTATTCACCATATGTGTTTTTACAGGTACAAAGTCTGCCTCAACGCTTCAACAGGACCTGTATGCCCTGTTATAGAGAATACAAAGACTCCACTATTCTCCTGTTGGACAGGATATTGAAAGTACTCACCGATCACAGATGTTAAAGATTAACTTTCAAATAGTGATACGGTATTAATACTGATACAGACACACATTCGCTCATGAATTTAAAGATTTACAGATATATTATTGTATAAACACATCTATGCACACACACATTTATATATTACACTGTGAAAGTATTGAATTTGCTACACTTAAAGGTACAAATGATGTTATTATTTAACAAAGAGACATTCGAGCCAAGCCATACCTGTTCCCCTTGTGTTGAGCTGTCCTGTTGTGCAGGGCATTGGGTGGCTGTGACTGTAAGTCTGAGTGAAGGGGGCCGAATTCTGAGCCAGATAAGGTGCTCACATCAGTCTTTCCCCTTTGAAAAACGGCTGCTTTTTCTCCCGGGCTCCCAGAAGCGCGTACGTCCTCCAGGGTCTCGTTCATATCACTCATGGGGCTACACCCAGGGCATCATCTACGGCGGAGACAGCAGGCGTGCTTTCGGCCGTTAGCGCAGAGAGCTCCCCTGCCCTCTCCACACGCACACACACACGCGCACACACACACACATACGCGCGCGCACCTCCCAGACTCATCTGCAGGCTGTGAGGCTGCTCCAGCCGGGAAACGACCCCTCCTACCAAAACATGATCCACCACAATAAAGTTATTTTTAAAGTGATGACTCTGAAATGAGCCCGCCTTACAGTGAGACACTGGTGCATTAGACTCCAGAAAGCTCCACTCCTGCTGCAGTCTTGGCACGCTTCGCTCCTGTGTGCCTTTTTTTTTTTTTTTGGTCAAGCCCTACCTGGAAGCAAACCCCGTACGAAGCAGGCTTGGACAAAAGGTTCTTCGTTTGTTGGTATGCCACTTACTTTTGTAATGAGGTCTGGACACCAGCCAGGCTGTAAACCGACTGCTTCTTTGTCACGGACTTCGCACTGAGTTCCTGATTGCAGTTTATATGCAACACTGTGCAGGAGCTTGTGGAAGTACAGACTATCCCAGACAGGGCAGTTTCACACCTGTTCTAGACTGCAGCCATTCCACATCAGGTGTTACCATACATGCAGGTACTTTTAATGATCACCTGGAAGCTAATTTTTGACAGAAACCGTGGTACTTTCATCTTAAATCTGACACCATACACAACCATACTGTAATACAACTGCCCTCATTATCTATTGATATTCTTTGTTGAAATATTGATGCTGCGTTAAGGTTTTATAAAAATCTTGTTGTCAAGTGTACCCTGTCCTTACCCTCCTGTCTCTCTCACATGCTTGTTAGTACCTTTGTTTTCTTTTGCAGTTTAAAAGAGGCACACCACTCATGCATTCCATCTTCAATCCTACAAATCAGAGACCTGTTATTATTTACATGTTTCTGCTCACAATGACGAGGCAAAGTGCTTCACTTTACTGAGAAAGGCAACGTTGACCCTTTCCCAGTGACCGGACTCACACAAACACTGAGGCAGCTTTTGTGTCACTGTTTCAGAGACACCTACCAATTAAATGGAAATCGGCCTAATCTGCAGTGACACTGATACCGCGCGTCCGAGATAGTGCACACAGCCGCAGAAAGGGCCGGAGCTGGAGATCGACAGCTCCGTGCGGGTCATGTTACCTTTTCACCTCCACCTCATTACAGAGAAGGACCTCGGTGGATGTCCAGAGTTACTGACAAAAAAAAAAAAAAAAAAAAACAGTATCAGCAAAACAAGAAACACTGAGGCCCAAAACTAAACGTATTAATAAAGCCCTGCCCCTGTACGGCGAGAGTGGCCGAGTGACTCACCGACTGACCCACTCAGGCCGCATTTGACCGTTTGGGCAACTCCACCAAAGACCGAGGGAAGGACACGCAGGCCGAACAGGGGGAGGCGTCCAAAAATAACTGCGGCCTGAACACACATTCTTCTGGTATCAGTCAAAGTAAATGCTTTCTAATTGCATTAGTATAAGGTGAGAGCCAGGGCTATTTTGGTGCCAGCTGTGTCAGCACTGCTTCACTCAAGCCTATATGGTGGCAGCCAGCGTTGATAAGACAATAAAATCAACCGCTACATTGCACTACATTCCTAAAACATTGAAATAAGATTCCTGAAGGGATGGATAAGATACACGGAGCGTCGGGGAGTTAGATAACGGCATGCAAGCTGACTCAGGACTCTATCTATACACCGGACATTCATGCTCAAAACTCATTACGATACGAAGGACTGACATGCTCTACATAGGCAAAGAAAAAAAAAAAACACCTCAAATATGAAATTCATTCATATTAACGTTCATTTATGTGGTCCCTCCCAATCTGGTAAATTCAAATTGATAATACATGTACATTTCACCCAGAATAATCATTTATTGGCAGAGTAAAGGTATCAATTTTCACAGGTTGTGTACTGACGCCCACTTATAAGGTCAAATGCTTATTTATTTTTTAAGACTCTTCAAATTTATTTAGTTTTAGAACACTCATTTTTATTTATTCAGAACACATGCTTTTAATTTCACGAAACCTAAACCCTCTCACACGCAGACATGACCTCATCCCCTATGTATACACTAATGACCCGTGGCCATACGCGGTGGTCAGTCTCCCCTCTTGGATATTCAAGCTGTCAGCCCCTAGCTGCACGCTGCCCTCACACAAAGCTCCACCCACCACTCTGTCCGGCCCAATCAGAGTGGCCAGCACCACCTCAGGAACAGGTTACTGAGGTAACCCAGCTCTCTAGTTATGTACATGGCTTAGGCAATGGGGCAAGCAGCATGGCAGGGCATCCATACAAAGAGAATTTCTACTGTCCTTTTAGCAGAACTGCTTCCTTATATCCAGCATGTACCGTGTGTGCCTTTGTAGTGAGACGCTCTTTTCATCTCTCTGTCGATGTGGTTAACAATTTCACTCCCCCAGTGTGAATAGACAATATACTGAATGGAGTGGCAAGGAAGCAGGCTAATTTCAAAGAAAACCACATCACTGATGTGACCAGGAAAGAAAAAAAAATATTCATTGCATTGACAGTGAGGATAAAAAGTAAATATATAAATAAAACAGACACAAATGAGACTCACTGCCTGCATTCTCAGTTCAAAAAGCATAATTCTATTAGCGCGAATGCGCTGAATGGGAAATGGTCAATGGAGTCCAAAATAGACATTTATTTTATTAGTATTACCTAATAATATTATTAATCCTGTTTCTGTTCATTTGAGCTGAGTCAGCCATGATAAAAAAAAAATGGAAAAAAGTTTGCTGATTGATCATCCTTCACATAAACTTCAGCTCCTCATTCAGTTTCACATTAAACAGCTCTGTTCATATGGAAGCTGCAGAAAGAAAGGTTACTCTCGAGCATTGCACTGTGCCACGGTACCTGATTAGAAGCACAGCTGACTGTGGACAGAGCCTCAATGATCAGCTTCCCAGCATGCCTTATAAAACAGCGTGTCTTCATCAAGCTGGCTTTGCTGCATGGTCACCCAACATTAGCTCTGCTTCCATGAAAAACTCACTGGATTGAAATGGGAAGCAGACGGACAAAAATGTACGCATATCCCAAAGAAACCAAGAACAGAGAACCAAGAACAAAGTCTGCTCTGAAACATTTACAGAATACTGCAATACAATATTTTTTTTTATTTTCTTCATACAGAGTGTTAAAAAATTATTCTACCCAGCTGATTAGAAAGAAATATTGTATGAGCCATTGTGTTCCTGGCTGAACAGCTAAAACACCTCATGCTGCTAGAATAACAATAGACGGAACACTGTGACCAGTTTTATGTAATTTGGCAGTTGTGCTGAAACTCAGTAACGGCCACAACTAAAACCCAGACACACTGGTGAATCAGCTCAACAGGTAGGTTCTATTGAGTATGTATGTCCAGATGCCACGTTACATTGTCCTATCCATTTTACTCACTGAAAAGCCAGGGCTTTTTGTACAGTACATCAGTGGAATCCACAGCTATCTGCCACGGCTCAAGGGTTCTAGGGCTATGAGCCAAAACGACTGTTTGTAGACATGAGTTAAAAGCATGGGCACGCAGACAGGCAAACTGGGTACAAGAGTAAAAGTTGCCCCTTTAATTGAAATAACTATCTGTTAACATGTTAATAAGAATTAAATACTTGTTTTTTTCCCTGTGTGGAGGATTATTCAAACATATCTGTGTCACCTCTGCTCAGTTAATTTGATATGCTAACACCAGTGACTTACCAGTGCCACCCTCCCCTTTTACAAACTCTTTGTACTCATCATCTCTACAGCCCCTAAAAGTTACAGAAAAGAAATAAAGTAAATCAAAAGAACCTCTACCACAGTAAAATGAACACATTTCTCCTTCATAGCATTCTATAATATTTGTTGTCCTGTTCAGACCTTAATTAATAAATAGCCTTGATCAACTGATATTTCATTTCTGTGTACAACTGAAAATAAATCATACATCTACTTGGACTGTTATATACATACATTTTAATTCTGGCCAGGATTCCAGCCAGAAGTCAATTAGCTACCATTAGCTGACAATCCAACTAAATTTTAATTATGCATTCATCCACTATATGGACAGGATTTCAATTTGTTTAACTAACAAATGAGCCCACAGAATGTTGAGCTATGGCAGCCAGAAGGATTGGAAAACAATGCAGGAAATGCACACCTTAATGGACACATGTTAAATGTTATCATGCATCTGCACCTCAAAAGCCAGCTTTAACATTTCCAATCATTTCATGTAGTTTGTCCATAAATATCTAATTTGTGCAAAGACTGTGGAAACTGATGCATTAAGTCACAAGCTGTGAGAGGACAGCAATGAGCATGAGCACCTTCCATAAAAATCATCCTTTTTCCTCAGTTTCTTCTATGATATACACAAGACTTACAGCTGCAGTGTAAAGTCGTGGTTAGGAAATATGACTTCTATCCAAGATTGTAAGTTTCATGCTAGGATGGCCCTCCACAATAGCACACTTGAATACAGTGCTTATCCCAGATTGTTTTACTTAATATCCAGCTGTTTAAATGTGGAATACGTAAAATATAAGAAGTGAAAGTTTTCAGGGTAAGGGTGTCTGCTAACCAAACAGGTAATTCAGTTTAACACACCACACAACATACCGCACAAGAAAGGATCACTGCAGCACGGTGCACTCACAGACTCTCAGAAGCAGCCTGGCTCTCTCTGTCACAATCTCTATGCTCAGAAGAGCGTTTTTAGCTGTAATGTAGAATTAACATGCAATTACGTAGCAAGAACTCACTTTGCAAGTCTATTGCGAAGCATCTGAATGGGCAGACAAAGAGGCAGGCAGAGTCTGTGAAGCGCAGGCTTCTTTGTGAGGACTCGGTAACGCTCAGCACTCGAGGTTTCATTTCGCCCACGTATTGTTGCAGCTAAATGGGCACGCTGATGCCTTCCTTATCAATTCTAAATATAAAGGTCTTATGGTGCATTTCAAAAGCGCATGGGTGTAATTTAAACGACCAAACTGCAACATTAAGGGCTAGCTTTGAAACTATGACTGTAGTTCCCGTGGTTTTCACTCTTGGTTTGTTTTTACTAACATCAAGCTTAAGTTCTAATCCTTTTTGCTTACTTACAGGAATATCTAGGGACCGCTGCAAGGCTACACCTAATTATTATGCTGGTCCGTTTGTATGTTCGATCACGTTAAGCAAACATAGGCAATCTCTCCTCCCTTGAAGGACTGGACTTAATCTGTTGCTGGCATTGGTTTACATCTCTCTCCATGGTGAGGGACATTTATCGCTGTGGCCAGTAGATGGCAGTAGAATTAGAAATGACTAAAAGGTGACGCTTGCCACGGTGTGCAAACTTGGCATTTGCATTTCTTTAAAATAACTGTCAGCTACGGAGCATTCGGTGTTGCACCCCCTTGTTAATGATGAGGTTAAACGATTTTACGGTTACACTTTGATTAACGATAAATGCCACACAACTCAAACAGACTAAAACATTTGATGACAGTTCATTATAATCGACCTTATTAAAAATAACTTTCGCTCCCAATAAATAATATTTGTACTAAACGAGAACAAATCCAGTTTAATTTGTGGCTTTTGGTACCTATCGATTTAGACCTTAAATAATGTGATATTCTAACGCAACGAATATTGACAAAACGGCGAATTGTGTTAGAAAAGTGTGACACATTCACCATACACTGGTCATGAATGTGGAAAACGTGAGCTAACACATGAACCAATAAAAAATGCTACCTTTCGTTTCGTTACTATGTAAAATTTTGCTAATTTTCTTCGAAGCAACTGAATATTTAAATTATGTCTATACGCTTTGTGTACCAGGAAGGTGGCTGGAAATATTGCTATAATCCTTCCAAGTTTTTCCTGAATTTTACTCAGATTACCACACTGCATTCTGTACGCGACAGCAACGCTCCGGCTCCATACCTCGCTCTCTCGCGCGCTCCCCAGCAGATGTTTCAGTGGCGCGTACCTCCCGCGCGGACAGGTGCTCCCGCGCCGTGTCACGCGCAACCTCGCTGTCGCTTTCATTAAACGCTGAGAGCGGAGACTCGCCAGCTTATTAATATGATAGACATGGCTGTTGACAGATAATGTATAATAAACCTATTTATGGACCTTAAAACAGTAATGCCATTTTATTATTCAGGGACAAACCTGCTTTATGCTTTCCAAATCTTGGAGTCCACAAAAGTAAGTTTGTACCTGTAAATACACAGATGTAAACATTATGAGATTCACTTTGTAGAAGCAAAAGTCAACTGCATGCCACCGAATTTGGAACTGTACACTTAATGCAGCGAATTTGCATAAAAACCTACATTTTTTATAATATGCAAGTAGCAACAATGACCATCTTTATATACAGAGGTCCCATTTAAAACTAAATAAATTAAACCTTAAATACTTAAGGGGGCATTGAATGGCAGGTGCCATCTTTAAAAAAACTGATTTATCATTTGCATTTATTTAAAAAAAAAAAAAGTAGTATGTTTTTGACTTCTACAAATCTGGACACTTTCAGGAGTGTGTGCTCTTTTATAGTATCGTATGGTTAAAATGTGCAATCTGTAAACTGTGGTAATGATAATAAAACGCAGTAAATGAGACACATGAGTTGTGTTCCGTTCCATGCAACAAGATGAACAAAATTGTACAGTACCAGTTAAAAGTTTGGACACGCCTGATTAAGATAATGGGAAACATGTATTCAAAGACATTTCAATCTAAAGACGTACTGTATGCTTAACTTGTTCAGATTTGTTTTTAGAGAAATATAAATAGTGAAGTCGATGCCTCTGTATGAATTTCTTTCCAAATACAGAGTAATTTAAAAAAAAAAAATTGCCTACTTTGAAGAATCTAAAATATAAGATAGTTTTGTTTTGTTTATAGCACTTTTTTGGTCACTGCATAATTTCATTTGTGTAATTTCATAGTGTTGACGTTTTTACTATTATTAGGGTTTTACTATAATGTAGAATATAGTGAAAATAAAGAACGAAAGGTTTGTCCAAACATGATTTTACAGAAACTCAATTACTAAAACTTTTCAGAATTTTGATAAATATTATTCACATCCATTATAACTGACTTTTTCTGCATGAAAACTATGACTAAATTTTAATACCAATAAATTAGTAACAGAGAACACACTGTCACAAGATAAGAGAGACTCTTTTAATCCCAGCTCATACATAATCCATATAACCATTGCAAACCAGGAACTGTTTGGACGCAGCAGTCTTATGAAGAAAAAACTTTTTCCAACAGACAAATCCCAATGAATGAAATTTCTTTTGGCTCCTTAATAATAGCTGATTAATGGCTTTCTGTTGTACAGACAGACAGATTGATCAGACACCTACAGTATGACAGCCTAACCAAAACTGAATGGATATCCAATGTCACCCATACATCAAGATAAAAGACACACAGACTATGTACTGCAAATTTTATCTACAAGGGGTATATTTCATGGCACAGCTATCTTCACAGGCAAGGCATAGGTTGAATCATTGTCTTCTATACATAAATAAGATGATGGTTAAAGCTATTACTTTCTTCTCTGTTTCCACTGGGCTTCAGCTACATAGTCCCTGTCTATTCAGCAGTTTCATCTATGTCCACTAGCTTCTGTGATGTCATCACAAGTGTCTGCTTAGTTTCTCCCAGGAGGGTCATGTGCAGTCATGTGACAGGAAGTGGATGTGTATCTCTAATCCACTTGTATTGGCTCCATCTCCAGTGAGCCATTCAGAGACAATGGCAGCAAAGTATCAGGCACCTGTGAGGGAGACATAAGAGCAACAGGAAGTTTCTGAGTATGGGCATCTGGGGCTGAAACTCAGCGACAAAGACCCCAGATCAATCCAATACGTTACATTACATTACATTACTGTCGTTTAGCAGACGCTCTTATCCGGAGCGACTTACATAGGTTACAATTGCATTCATTTATACATATGGATATTTACTGAGGCAATTGTGTGTTAAGTACCATGCCCAAGAATACAACAGCAGTGCCCCAGTAGGGAACCGAACGAGCAAGCTTTTGGAGCCCTGCTCTTTACCACCATGTCATATTGCTTCCCACCTCAAAGTCATTAACTTTAACAAATTTAAGCAGCATATTTTTATTACTTCTTGTAGTTTCTGAGATTAATTAAAACTGTCAGGAACAAGCCCAACAAAAACCAGCGTGACACTTTAATTTCTTACTGTGAGTTAAGGGCAAAGTACATTATGGTTATATTAAGTAGTCCGTTATTTACAACATCCTTGAATGTCCAAATGTATTACTCCCTGAAATGATGCTGGTCCTAACTTTAACAAAAAAACAAATTGCACTTAAAATGAAAGAGATATGTGAGTTTTGACTGTGGGAATTTGGCAGTATGTGAAGAGAGGGCCGTTGCATGCTGTGCAGAGTTTCTGTGTTTGTACTCACTGCTGGTGAATCAGTCCCTCCATCCCAGAACTGTTCAGAGTCTCTGCACGTCATGTGATCCTCTCCTTGTTCACTCAGGCCTGACTTCTGAGCGGGCGTGCCGCTGTCTGGACCGCAGCCGGCATGCTCCGCTCCCTCGAGCTCCAAAGCCTTGTCATCCTTTCTTTCCGGAGTCCCTCTCTCCTTTACAGAAGCAGAGAATGCACAAAGCGCACTGTCATTTGGGATTCAGCACTGTGTGTGCCACAGAGCGCAGAGAGGACAGCAGCCTCTGATTTGCCTGCTTTAGACAGACATGGAGGAATACCAAGAAACAAAGTGATGAAAAGTGATGCTTGTAGTTCAAACTGACAGCCTTATCAATGCCGTGTTGGTGAGCTTCACACAGCAGAGGGAAGGCACATTGTCAAAGGCCAAGGTGTCTCATAGGGGTAAATGAAAAGGGTGCTTTGGTGAGGCAGATGTCAACAAATGCAGTCAATCTCCAGAACAGAACAAGACTTCTGCTGGAGGATGTGGGACTGGGTCTGGCTCTAAAAACTGGCTTTGTCAAAGACTACTGCACAGTCTCACAGGACAAATGCCTGCTCCTTTCCTATGTTACATTTCGAGACGTGAGGGTCAGAGGAATCCAGGGAGTGCAGAATGTGATATGGGTTAAAAGTGTATTAATGTACATTTCATATTTAAAACGTACAGCCACTGCCATCTCATGCCATTTAACTGCTGTATCAGAGCGTCAGCTATTTCGGTTAAAAAGAGGGATCCATTTAACACTTTGCCTGTAAGTACCTCTGCAGCAAACTTGCTTTTTGAGTGATTTTAAGTTGCAGTAAAAGTTTGAATATTTACGGAATCAGAGAACCATGGAAATTTGCTTATCAGTTTTGCCTCGACTCATGCACATCATCCACCCACTCTCGCCGAAGCACGAAAACACCAGGAAACAAAGCTGCACTAAAACGTCGCTGTAAAAACTTCATTAATTTTACAGTTCTGTCCTTTAGGTTATGTTTGTTATGTTTCAAAACTGACTCTTTAATAAATGAGAAATGTTGACATAGTTTATACTTTGAGACAGCAGTCATATGAAGCTCAGTGAGATGAGCAGCACAGCATGTCTCTCAGTTCAGACTTTAATCATGCTTGCCTGACCTTTTTGCATTTGGCTTCACACCAGGTCATCTAGAGAGTGTTCTTCTCTGTCTGCTTTTGTATTCTTGAATAAAACAGACTTTTTTTTTTTGCACACAGCGTATTACTGTAAACATACTGACAAAAGGCCAACTCACCAAATTCGCGGAGCTGGGCTGTGTGCCAAAGTGGTGAGCGTGCAAGCTGGCCGGTCGGGTGAGGTCCTGGGATCTCCTCACGGCCGAGGACACGGCCAGGGAGAAGCGGGATGGGCCAGCAGGCACGTACGGTTTGGGGGCAGCCAAGCCGTTCAGCTTGTTCAGGCTTGGTTCCACCGCAGGTGTCTCCGAGGTAAATCTGGAGGTGGCGTCATCGGGAGAGATTGTTCCGCAGGACTCTGGCTCCACCTGTGGCTGCTCTCCGGCCTCCTGACTTTGCACAGGGGGAAGGGGAGGGGGAAAGGGGGGAGGAGGAGGGGGAGGAGGGAAGATGTTCTCCTCCACTGCTCCCAGAGGCATTCTCACATTCTCTGACCTCCCAGAAACCTCACTTTCGCCACAGTCAGAGACGGCACTCGAGTTCTTTAGAGCGGCAGAGTCTACATAATCCACAGATGGTCTTTTGTGCTGTAGAAAGTACAAAATGTCTGGTTTAGGCTTGATTTTGGGAGGAGTCTTCTTCCCCTTGGCTTCCTCTGCTGGTCCTTCCTGAATGCCTCCATCGGAAAGAGATGAGTGTTCACTGTTTTCTCCCTCTTCATCGGGAGATAGAGCAGGTGCAAGGGCAGGTTGAGGAGAAGCCATATGGCCATGGTCACCGTCGCCAACGGTATCAGCCCCATTAATCAGCCGATCATCCTCCCTGATCATCCCCTCTGGCTGCAGCGAAGAGACCTGGGGTCCATCTGTTTCTGGGTGACAGGTGTCAGGTTCAGCAGAGCCTGTACCTTCCTCTTCCTCCTCTGCAGCAACACCTGGAGTCTCAAGATACACCTCCACCTCAAAGTACCTCACCTTCTCCACAGACCTCTGCGGCACAATAGTAAAAGTAGTCAGACCAGGCTTGGGGATGTACTCCTTCCTGGCCTCGGTGAATACCTTTGTTTTGGCCTCCAATTCTTTGATATAAACAGGGGAGCTTTTTGAGTCAGGTGCACCATGCTGTGCTTCTGGTGCCTCAGGTGGACCCTCCCCAGAGCGACGCTCCTCCTCCAGTGTGGCTGTGTCTCTCCTGGGTCCTGCAGGGTCAGAGGAAGAGCGCTCAGGGGAAGAAAGACATTTCCTGGTGCTGTGGTGCGCACACAGGATGGGCCTGGATGTCATTATGGATCTGATTATCTCCCTCTGGAGAGGTGCTGTCGTCACCCGCAGGTGGTTCTGCTTCCTCTGACTCTCGGTCACAGATAACCCCCCTGCTTTTCAGCTGATCTGAGGTCAGTATTCCTGTGTCGAGGGAGTGTGGGGCTATTTGATGCGCACTACACACATGTACATGTGTTCCAGTGGTGCTGTTTACTGTATCCTCACCTTGTGCTTCTGCCTTCAGTTCGGACAGACATGGCTGCCCATTCCTTTCTTCTGCTGGACTAGAATCACTGTCTGCAGGGACTAAAATAAGCTTTGTTTCAAATTAGATGCCACAGAACCAGAAAAGTCCGTGCTCCGCTATATAATATCTAAACATGCTTTGAACAGACTGTTAATTGTTTACTTTTAGCCGTCCCTAGTGTTTAGATACTGCAGGGCTCGACCTGGTTTGGTCGTACTCATGTCTTATGTCTCTGTTATTCATCAACACGCTGCTATAAAAAATAATGCTTTTACTGTGTACATATGCTATGCAAAGAACATCAATTGCTCTGTTATTCAGTGAACTTGCAGACCTACCTCTGTGTTCCAGCCCAGGAGTACAAGTCTCTTCAGGGTTCACTGATTGTTCAGCATACTCTTTATTGCTTTCAGAGTCCTTTGCTTGGCTGCCAAAACCAGAATATGAAGGCTTGGAAAGTAATTTATACAACAGACAATTGCGAGCTTTTTAAACCTGAAAAATTATTTTCAAATAAAAAAAAAAAGATATGCTGTAAACACAATCCTTTTAGCATTAAAGATTAAACCATAGATCTATTGACTGGAACCGCTTCTCTTTCAAAGCACTTTAAAGTACTCGCTTCGAGAGTTCGTACTTGCCATCTGAGGACAGATCACTCAACTGATCCTCCGCTGTGCCCCGTGCCTGTGAGGGGACCTGCATCTCAACATCCACAGGGGGCGGCATAGATTCCATTTTCCCAGAATCCATTGAGACATCGGCAGACAGGTTGAGGGTTTTGTCATTTTCCTGGATGACACTCACAGCGCTGGAGTCAGGGCCTACTGTGGAGAGCATCTCTTCCTGCTCTCTGATCTCCTCCAGGTTATTCAAGGGCACCACTGTGCGCAATAAAACAAAAACTATAGGTGTGATAAGCCCACTTTCCCAATGCTACAAGTCAGTCAAACATTCATGCTGTGCCCATCTTGGCATGTATCATTGCCTCACTTAAGAAAATGAGACCCTCTGCCCACTGAATTGCAAAGGAAGAATTTCATTGTACAGGGAACTTGTTTCTTTACTGTGCATATGACAATAAAACTTTGATTCTTGATTCTTGATTCTTGACTGAGTACATGAGAACCTTATGCAGTGGAAGTTTCTAGAAGAAAAGTGTCTTCTTAGACCTGTATGTGCCTGTAGGTCTTCATTCAGTGCTTCAAAGAATGGCACAGAGGAATTAAGAAATAAGATTTAGGGGAAATTCAGTGTTGTGTTTACACAGAGCTGCAAACAGTTTAGCCAGTGAACTGTGCCTGAAGTATGAAACGGATCTACGCGTGGGAGGAGACATTAAGATCTGGGGAAGTCAGATTAGTGCAGTCAGTGGGGGTGGGGGTGTATGGGAAATATCTGCAAGCACAGAGTAGGCAAATATTTTTGCGAGAACGGTTTTATTTGTAAAACTGACAAACTGAAATGATGAGGGTGGAGATAAAATTCCTATGACAGGGAACAACTAACACAAGCTCTTTGAAAAAAATTAAATTTAAGACACAGCTTGGACCAAACAAAATGCTTCGGCCAAGCGATACCACACATAAAGGCAAGATGGAATGACAAAACACAACACAACAAGAGACAAAGACAAAACAAAGTTCCAGTAAAACCGTTAGAATATGCACAGAAAAGAACACAAAGGGAACTGCTTTACAATCTCAGGGGATCCGTATCTGTATCTGGGAGTATCTCTCTCAAGACTGAAACACCTGATAAGAACGCATTCCAATTTTAAGTTCTCCTTTATAAAAATCTTAAGCATGTTAATGCTGTAATAGTCTATCACGCATCAGCTGATTGTGTGGGTCTGTGGTTATCACCAGTATATTCCACAGCAAATGCATATCTTATGATAAGGCACAATCTAATTTCAAACTGTGAAAAAAACACAGCTCTAACTGTAAAAAAAGAGTGAAACCGAAGTATGCATGGGGCATTCCTGGAAACACTCCTTGTGCAATTACCTTGTGCAGTTCTGAATTTAAAACTGAAAGGGCACCCAAAGACTTTCTGTACTCTCCGTGTGGTTTGCTCACCAAATATTTGCATTGCTTCCCAGATAAACCACTGACCCAGTAAAAAAACTGTTGATATTGAATCAATTTGTGTATTTGTATATGCCTTACAAGTTAAAAGCCGGAAAGTAGAGCACAAATATAAGGACAAAGCCCTCAGCAGTCAGAGTAATTAGACTCATTGCAAAGCCAATACGCCATGGCAGCAAAGCAGTCTTTCTGGACTTAGAACGAGGGGGCCCCCTGTGGGTGATTTAGGGGAACTATTCCAAGAGTGCTTTAAGACATTAACAATGGGATATTCAGTAAACTAGATTCAGACTTGATAGGCTTGATATTCTGGATGTTATCTCAAGATCCCATTCTCAACCCTCCTCAGTTTCACTAGGGTGAGGTTTGACACAAGCTGTCTACCATGCCCTAGTGAATTTGACCATATCACAGATAACTCCATTAAAGTATTTTATTAATACCAGCATAGAACATTTTGGATTTGTGTGGAATAGCTTGACAGTGAACAGAATATTCATTGTAATTCATCACAAGTAATATCATGAAAATACAGATTTTGATAATGTTATATCTGTTTTCATCCTCGGGAGCAATGAAAGAAATTTTCTTTAAGATGATTTGACCTTGCCTCCTTCATTGTCTGTAAACCGTATAAACCCATCAAAACTGACAGCTTGCAGCTCAGTTTTCACCTATAAAATATTAAAATGATATCACAGGTCTGACGGCCAGGAACAGCACTGCTGACACCCTCTTGTGAGGGACACACCTAAACCCAGATATGGGACATGGTCAATGTGAGTGTTCTATGTTGCCCCGGGTAACAGGGCCTGGCAAGCAAATACATGACCCAAATAAAATCAGTACCCTTAACTGTGCTATTTACCACAGTGGTCTTCATAGGAACCATTAAAGGAATAAATAAATAAACACAATTCATGGTCAGATGACACTGACAGGGATCTGGAATTTCATAAGTACATGCACACAATGAAGATTCATAGGGGACGCAAAAAAATCTATACAATATATTGAACAGAATAAACACAAGAATGATTAACAACATCAATCATGACAGGCGGAGTAAATAGGACAATTACAATAACACAAGATGAACACACAAAACACAGAAACTGACACAAAAAACAGCATAAGAAAGAAGGAGGCCACCGCAAGAAGAGGTGAGATCAGCAGCACAGAGCAGGTGGAAGCAGCCGACACTCATGCACCTTCCTCTCACAGCTCCAGGTCTGCGGGATGGAAAAGAGCCATGGCCTCAGACACACACCAATCAAAGCACAGGAAAGGCAGAAGATGCAAGTCCCACTAAACCTATGCATGCTCTTCAGGGAAAAAAAAATCACTATGTCCTCACAGATAATTATGACCTCATTACTATTTAAAATACCTATCATCATTATTGTGGCAACAATAAACACTGTGAAACTCAGCATTTCCCATTCAAAACCAATCACTGAAATCAAAACTTTTTTTTTTCTTTCAGTTAAGTTACAAACCCTATAAAATTAGCAGTTTGTCCCGATTTGGTAGTCATTCAGTCACTAGCAAGATGCTAGGTTTGTTGCTTATGATCAGTAGCCGTGTTGGTAGAAGTATGTGCTTAATAAGACTCTCATCTAAGTCACTGTGCAACGTGTATGCACATTCTGAAAAATATCTTAGAGAAATACAATATTTTCCATCACAACATGAAGACCCCATTTGTGTCCAATGCAGATGTTCCAGTTTGGCCTGCTCTGTCTGAATGTAGAGGCTTCAGGTATTACAGACCTGCACTACGCATCAGATAAAAATGCAGGTAAGACAGTAGGCTTGTGTATTTGTGAAAGGATGCAGGCTATCAGGCTTCTCTGATTTTGTGCTCAATCCATTTATATGTAGTCACCATCTAAAACTGCACTCTGTCTGATCTCCACAGTTTGTCTGTGGCAATTGACCCACAACAGAGTACAGGTTTAACCCACAGATACAGATACCAATAACTGACATATATTTCAAAAAGCTAATTATATATGTTGGATGCTTATTTGTAAATGTAGTGCTTAGAGGCTAGAAGAGACTTAATAAATGCTTAATAGCATTTAATAACATTAATAAAATAGATGCTGCATTAATAAAATAGATGCTCCTTCATTTTCAGTATTTTTGTGTTCATTAAAAACCAAAGGGACAGCTTTTCTTGGAATAAATTGTATTTTTCCATTTTAGATATTCTACATTCTGCTCAGTGCTTTTATGTAGTGCTGATTTTCTTCCAACACTTTTGTAGAACATTCATAATGAATAGCTTTAAGTAAATACTATCGGCAATTGGCAGGGAGATGCACACAATTTCTCTAAATGGATCTCAATCTGAAGAAAAAAAATGCATAACATATATTTTATGACATTAGCCTATACTGTTTCCCTGAAATTATATATTTATTTTTTTTATAAACATGCACACCTGAAAAATTAATAAAATAAAAATGCTAGGCAGGATCGCAAATACCAGGAGTCTGGACTCTGCAAAACTAGGTGAAGGCTATTATAATTCAACCAGCAGGTGGCGATAATGCGCTACTTTTTTGTAGGATGTTCGACATCACACAGTCTCCTGAACTTTTTCTTCATCCACATTCACCTGTTGACTTTGGGATCAGAGTAGAGAAGGACAAGATCTAGGCTTTGCCAGCGTTGTGGAGAAAAGTCTGGGAGGTCACTGAAATTCAAACCTGCTGCCTAAAATAATCAAATATCAATGCAACTTAAGTGGAACAATTAGAACAGTTTCACTATGATATGCTTCCTACAAGGGCCACTGCTTGTAAACAAAAACTAAGGTGCATATTGCACATGCATTTCATTTGAAAACAACAAAGATTAGACAAACCTTTAATGCTCTTATCCCCTGCAGTTTTATCCGGTGTGATTACGGAGGGGGGCGACGGGGGAGGGGGGGCCTTCCTCTTCGAGCTTTTTAGGGATCCTCGAATGATCCCCGATTCCTCCTGAGCATCAGAGAAAAATACGGCTTTTCCTCAGGGGGTCTTGTAATCTATCAGCACAGTTGTTTGTCAATAAATGTTTGGGAACTCGTTCACAGGATACCTCAATTAATCCAGCAGCTGTGCATCTCTGAATATTAACTTTAATTAATTAACAAGGTAATCACAAAGCACAGCTCAGCACTTAATAGCTCTCTATAATAAGATAACAAACAAGCTGCTCCACAGGGCTTGTTTCTCACTATAAGGAGTATTCAAGTTATGATTTTGTCCTCAAGAATATTTAGCTAGAAAAAAGAAGCCTGCAAGCTTATGCACTGCATTACAGTATATTACATCTATTTAGCAGACACTCTTATCCAGAGCGACTTCCAATAGAACATAAGTGTGTCCATTCAGTTTAAATGAGCAACAGTGTCAGAGCAGGCTAACAACACTCCCAGACCAGTGAGTGTGAGCACAACACTATTCAGGCCCTACCACAAGTTAACTTGTGACAAAAGCCAGTGATACAACACAGTCCCTAGAACACAAATTCATAATTCATCATAATAATACACATAAAATTAGCATCAAATGCAAGAAGTAGCAGGTGTTTGGGGGTGGGGATAGAAGTGGAATCGAGATGCAGTCTGAAGAAGTGGGTCTTCAGTCTGCGTTGGGAGATCGCCTGTGATCCTGCTGTCCTAAACCCCGTGGGGAATTTGTTTACCAGATAGCCTTCTTAAGTGTGATAGCTTGTTTTATTTATTTATTTTTTACTTATTGTCCAATTATGCAGCTGCATACAGTATATTTATCAAAGCCATTCAGGTTAGGTGCCTTGTGCAAAAGTACAACAGCTGCCTCCCACCTGGAATTCAAACCTATTCATAACAATAACTATAACAATAACTACTCCTCAGCCCAGAAGCTACATCCTTTTTCCAGTTTCACACCTCACATGCCCATTTCAGGGGGCATCACATACCCCCATCAGGGGTATTAATTGTGCAGAAATATCTCCTTGGCCTTGTGCAGACGCACGAAGAAAGCTGATCACAGAGAGCTCACTCACCTGGGCAGGTAAGCTGGGTTCCGAGTTACTCTGATGATCGCGGAGGTTGGACGGGCAACTCGGAGACGCCGCCATGGGGGGCGGCGGAGCCCGTCTCTTCTTCGGCATGTCGGAGAGCGTGGCGTTCGACACGGGGCCGTTGGTATTCGGCGAGTTCACACCTCCAGGGGTCTGCTGTTCCCTCAGGACCGGAGAGCCAGGGGTGCTGCCAGTCACCACCTTTAAAGAGCAAGCGTTACAGAGACACGAGTGGCACCACTGTCTCCGCAGCCAAGAAGCGTCCCTTTCTGTCTGCTTCCAGTGGAAATGTTGTGGACAAAAAACTGAACTGGAAAGTAAATGTCACGAGTAAAAAAATAGAGTGGAAAAGTACAGTACAGACCTGGTCGGGCTTCTTCGTACTTCGTTTAAACATGCTGAACAAGCCTTTGTTTTCTTTCTCCTTCAGAGTTTTGTCTTTGCCCACTGGACTTTTCTCATCTAAAATTTAATTCATGAAAAGATCTCAGGAGACATTGCCAAAGAGGGATGATTTCTTTCCACTAAAGAACTTTCTTCCAACAAATTGAACACTGCAGAACAGGAGCTGCCACTATAATCCTACTGTATACCTTTCTGCATTTGCATTTTCTCATTACCTTGATGTGTTGGTGAAGCCAGCAAATCTATTGAATCAACACCTGTAAGAAAACACCACAAATCAAAACATGTCTGCATTTATTTATTAGTATAATTTACAAAAATGACACTTCCAGTCAGGAAAAAGCAGGAAAAATGTTAGAGGGAGGTTAACATCATTTCAAAATTCATTTCATATTGGCACTATGCAGAAAATAAGCACTAAACAGCATGTCAGTTAATTCATTACTGTGACTGCATGGTTTGTTACCATGACAGAAAGCATATTTCACCATGACAGAAAGCATATTTCAAGGGTATTGACAGTCTACCTTTTGTGTCTTTGGCATACACTTCCCTCAAGCCAAAGTCATTGAGGGATTGCGTCAAGTCCAGAGGCTCCTCTGAGCAGAAATCTCTCAATAACACTGTGGTCTTTTGGTCAAAGTCGCACTTTTGACAAACCGCAGGCATGAGTTCCTGAAGGGGTATCCGAGGGTTGACCCTCAGAACAGTCTTCTGTGTCTTTTTAAAGTTTATTACAAGGCGAACAGTGGCCTGGAGAAAATAAGAAATAAGACTCGTTACATGACAGTACCATTTTACATCATCATCAACATGAACTGAAGACACTTCAACATATCCAGCCATTTTTAAGCAAAATCCACATCAGTTCAAAATGACAGAAATGTTGCAGGCAACCTGTCTTAAAAAAAAACAAACAAAAAAAACAAGAGCAACACAACAACAAAAAAGCAACAGAAATCTTTGTTCTCCACCAAACGTGGCCTTGAACAGGATCATCTACTCTTCCATCTTTTCCTGGTTTATAACTGTGGAATATGAACTTCTGCGGTCAAAAACAATACATTAGGTTGTAAAGAGGCCTAGGGCAGGGTCAGTGAGCAGCATAATGGAAGGCATGTCAGAGTTCTGAGGCAGCATGTTCCCTAGTAATGTTCGCCTCACCTCTGGTACCCGAGGTCCAGGTTTCTTGTTCTTGTCATCCATTCCTTTGGGTCTGATGAGGACTTTGTCTGCCTGCAGGGCCCCGATCAAAGCATTGGGAATGAACTTGATGCGATCCCCATTTGCGGAGGTGAGCTCGATGGCGTGGCTGGAGGGGTTCAGGTGATACTTTGCGCACAGCGTAATCAACAGGTCCATCACAGGCTTGCTAAAAAAATACACAGCAATAGGGGAGAAGATCAGATCTATTTATATGCAGTCATTTAGACGTAACATCATGTCACACAACACTGAGACAATTTTAGAGTTAACAGAGAGAATTTTACAGTTTCAGTGTTTCCTAAACTGATAGTGAAAGGACTGCTCTTCAAATATTTTTCAACTATCTCAACTTTAAAAAACACTTAAACCTCAAGTTACAAGAATCTGAATGCATACCACTGAACGCCTACTGAAAAAAAAAAAACTTTGGCCCCAGACTGAAAACACCGGAGGATGACCGTAAAGCGATTTTTGTGTATGTCCTTCAAATGTGAAAAATACATTCATATGAACTAACTACTGTACATTTCAGAGCAAGTTTAGCAAGTATAGCAGAAGATGAGGGCCAATGTTTGTAAGGTCTTTATTTATAGTGCTCTTTGTGCTGTAAATCCTGAGTAACAGGAACAATCATGCATATAAAACAAATGAACCATGCCATAATCATGCCACACCTACTGTGTGCTTACAACCAACAGTATTACAGGAAAAGCTCCTACACACAAGTTACATCACATTATTATCATTTAGCAGCTGCTCTTACCCAGAGTAACATAGCTTACAATTTTCACATGTTGTCTATTTATACAGCTGGATATTTACTGAGGCATTACTTTGCCCAAGAGTACAGCAGCAGTGCTCCAGCAGGAAATCAAACCAGCAACCTCTTGGTTACAAGCCCTGCTGTGCTATAGTGCGCTGTCGCCTTCACTGTTAGCTTAGCATATGCCCTGTGCTTGCAAAGAGACAGGACAACAACTCCAACAAAACCTCAAAAATGTGAAGAATGTGGTTCTGGACCACAGGTATGGTTTATTTTGAATAAACTCCTCATGAAATGTTCACTGAGGTGTTCTCTTCTGAACTCCGTTAACACAAAACCTAGCCAGTGTGGTATGTATTTATTTATTATGTCTGTATTCTCACACTCACCACGTTGTCCCTGGTTTCTCCTCGTTCCAAACACCTTCACTCCTCCTAAACGAACCCGCCCATACCAAACTTTACCTCCACTCAGTATGTCCTACCTGCCGTGGACAGTGGCTGTCTTCTCCAGCCCGTCAGGCAGGACCACACCTAAGGTTAGGTCCTGGTCGAGCAGGTTCTCTTTCTGATCCATGTCCGAATGTCTCAGGGGGTGCTGTGGGTCGTCCAAGCCCTTCACTGTAGGGGGTGGAGGAGGGGCTTTGCCTTTTGTCGATCTGCTGACAGGAGGACAAAGCCAAAGAGGCCTGAGAAAGTGTAACAGTCATGCTCTGCCGTTCCTGCTATTTTCGATATCTATTTTCAAATCAGCAGTGTTGTGGGTTTCCCAAATTGTGCGCAAAGCACCATTGTACTTGTGTGAGATAAAGCCTCTCTGAGCTGTATCTGAGCTGACAGAACCGTATTTACTGCACTGAAAGAACTCAGAGTGATATATCATTACAAACAGAAGTAGGAGATGCTACTGTACTTCACCCAGAAATATCACTGGTAACTGTGATTATTGGTATGGTAGTACAATCCCATCAGTTTGAACCTACAATTCAGAAAGACACTTGAAATTAACATAGGCTTTATACTACATGTGCAACATTGTAGAAGATGAGTCATTCAAAAATGCAGGCTGACCTGCACATGGACTTATTTTCAAATTCAAACACTACTTAACAGAAAAGTTATTCGTCCACTCCCAAAACATTCCTTTCATTCTGACCTTGGCGATCAGAGCTCACACATGTACATATTTTTCCCTCCAGCAAACCATAATCTGTAAATTATTGACTGCCCTTTGTTAAAAAAGCTTTACTTTCAAACTTTTGAATGGTGACATAGCATACAATGTATACATGCAGAGAACAGAGGTTATGACTTGTCTACCTATGAATTTCCAGAGGGAAACAGTGTACCAACTCTGAAAATGGACATTTGGTCACAGCATAAAATGAAAGCCTTCTTTGATTTTTTTTTTCTCCTGCCAAATTAATTTGGGAATACCTGCACCAAAAATCTCCTATACTGTACATATTGTTACTTTAAAGGAATGACCACAAAACCATACATGTATATTCATATGCAGACATATGTTCCTGTGTGAGATCATAACAACATGAAAGAAATTGTTTCTCCTGAGTTTGAAGCAAACAGTGATTCAGAGAGCCAGCCTGGAGCAGCTTCTCCCAGAGTCACAACACGCGGCAGCGGAACTGATTCACTCGCTGACGCTGGGAAAAGAAGACTTCTCCTTACATGCCAGAGGCAGGGGAAAACAGTGCTAGTCTGCATGACTCCTCTGAGGACACGAGGCAGTGCTCATATCAGCTCTGTCGGATTTGAAGGTTCACTGGACAGCACTCCTGACCAGCACGTACGACCTTTACAGAGAGAGCCAGGGGCCATGTGACTCAGTCTGAGCCCGCAAACTCAGCTACTCTAAAAACCCCTATACACATCAATGTCCACAGCAATTAAACTGGCTTTTTTGTCAATAGGATATACTGCATACCTAGTGTCACTGCATCGTGTTACAATGCTAATGATGATTCCAACACCTAGTGTCACAGTAGCGGTGACTACATGGTTCTTTCTATATTACATGTTGTATCATTTGTATCATATACTAATGTACATCATATATTGGGTACCATTTACTATCGCACACATGTACTGTTGTCAGAGCTAAAAAAGGAAGAAGATATGGCTGACAGATTTCAGACCGTGAGTCCCAGCTCTTGCGAGTAGTGTTTGTCCCTAAGGTGCCTGTCCACAGGGTGCATGATTACTGTAAGAACCCTGTGACATACTGTAGACGGAGTAAGCACCAAGAGACCATCTGGCAGCTAAGAAAACAGAATCAAACAGTGATTTCCACTAATTGGGCTTTTTGTGTCTCATTGACTGTATGTCCCGGACAAGGAGCCAATATGTTTAAGAGGAAGGCTATTAGCATGGCTTATTTGTAATGAAATTAAGAACGTGAGCCGTGACGCAGGAAGCAGTGAACAGATAATAGCAAATAATAGTCATCATCCCCGGAAAAAATGTTCCACAAATACTTTTAAAACTCACTTCACATGAGGTCATTCAGACTAATCAAGAAGGCAAAAAAAATCTCAGTCATGTTCAAATTTGTTCTTGCACTTACACTAAGGGGAATATTCAATCCAACTGCAATGGTGTTTTGTCTTCTACTTTGAAACAAATATTAAATTTATAATAGTCATCCTTAATTGGAAACAAAAGTATTGTATAGTTTTATTACTGTAAGGTAAGGAAAAAAACACCATAGCAATAGATCAAATATCAACCCTTAGGGTGGAACTCACTTAGCGAGCTTTTGTTACAAAAAGTAACAAAGTAACACAACAAAAGTGACACAGAAACATGACGTGGATCCCATATACAGTAGAGCCAGGAATGCTTCTGAAAGACTGACTCCCTGCAAAAATGTCAAGAGGCCGCATGCAAGACACATACTGCAACTCACCTAAGGGTGTAAAGTCCAATTTTCACCACTGCACTTTCACCCTCTAAAATACCTTAGTAAGTACACACATCTTGTCAGTGATGGTGAGCACAGCTAAAGCACAATAAATGGGTCAATTTCAAGAACAGCTGAAGTAGGTTCAGTAATTTTCATTGTACAGTAGTAGCGCATTCAGTGAAAGAGCAGGGAATTTACATACTTGAATGAAAATATGATGCACGTGATATTAACTGTCACCAGTCATAACAGAAGCAGATCTAGAAGGTGGCTGCAGAGGGAACAGCCTATGGGAGTCCAGCCTGTACAGTCTGCATTTTGTGGTTTCAACAACCCGTCTCTCTCTTTGACACATAGAGACCATGCATTGGTTTTTTGTTGTCACTTTTGTGTCATATTGGTCTTCATCAGTCTGTGACCTGCTCTGGTGACACCAGGGGTGTGTTGCTGTCCCATCAATTTGCTGTATGCGGCTCCATTAACTTCACAATCACAGACCAGCCAGATTCTGGCATGCTTGCACATCAACTCCTGGGAGAAGTGATAACAGATACTATGCATGAAGCAGTGCTTGTCCCCAGTTTCTACAAGTATTGTAGCACCTGGCAGAGTATATAACCACATGACAATCTGCTTGTCTGAAACCAAATAATCAAAACTGATGATTCAAAATAATGCAAACGCTATAATGTACAGTACACCTATATTTGATGCATGGCCTTGGATATATGAGCAAATCATACTTTGCTTTGGACATACAAGTGAAATTGAAACATAAGGTTTCTAATGAAATACAGGAACTGAAACTAAAATAACTGACATGCATTACCAGCCAGGAAAGAGAAATCCTTTAACCCTCAGAATATACACTGTAGCAAGTGACAGTAATTCTCACGGTACTTCTTAATGTTTTGATGATTTTTTTTTCTCATGTTGAAGTTCTCCTCCGTTCAATTCTCTCTTAAAAGACCATTTGTAGAACATGTCTATAACATAACGTTTAAGGAGATGAACACAACGCAGCTATTACTTTCGTAGCCTCCCGAATATAAAAACTCCCGAAAAAAATCATTAACAGTAGACAGTTTAACCACTTTTTTAGCGTTACAACGGCCACTGCATAATTATTCTTTGTGGTCTGACATTAATATTTCTTTGAACAGATTGCCCCTTTCGAACAATCACTGCACGTTGCACTTGGAAGGCGCAAGGGCAGTAGATTCTCTACAAAATTATGCTTCTGTCAACACAGTTCTAAGACGCTAATAATAATAATAATAATAATAAAAACACTAAAGCACAGAAATCAGTGAACAAGATCTACTTACCTCAATAACTGATCGGCAAACTGAAATGTGTAGTAGTGTAGTGGTTTTAAGTTTTGGATGGAACTTCTCCCTTCTAGTTCTGCATGGAAAGGTGTGCTGGTATACAGTGTATGCAAAGCGAACTTTATGCCTCTGACTTACTCGGACAACACCCAGTGTATTTTAAGATCCGAGTTCAACAATGCATACCACCCTAACAGCTGCACGTTTATCAAGTCACATTAGGCCTTTTCGCAGCAATGTGCGAGTGGTCTCCGAGGTAACACTCCTTTTTAGAAAGACTGCATGTGGAATTTACCACCGACGTTTCATCCGTACGCAAATTTGAGAATAGATTTGACTTTTTGCAGCTGAGCGTTCACGTATGTCTCATATCGGTTGGCACTCAACCTGGAACAATTGCATAGATGTTGAAGTTGATCAAATTAACGACCAGCACAGTTAAAACAGTTTATTGTACTTTGGCAATGATTCAAGATGTCGTTATGCTTTACTCATACTACATACTTTTCTTAAATATTTTTACCACGCTCCAAAAATTAATGATTGATATACTCTGGTTTCTGTTGTGATTTACAACGACCGATGGCGCAAACATATCTAGTAATACTTCCAAATTCTTGACTAAGTGCAGAGCTGTTAATATAATCAAGGGTATTATTCAGTGTTTACCTAGTTTACATTTAGGTGACAATTTGAATTGAAATATTGTATTACAACCTCAGATGATCACATTAAACCCTGCTGATGTCTGTCAGACAAAAACTTTATTCATTTGATTTATAAATAAATCTAAAGAGAAAAAGCTATAGTTACCAATCAAACTGACCCAGCCCAGATGAAGCCCATGTTAGAGTTTTTACTATCATGCAGGCTTGATGTAGCATTGGAGCTGGTGAGAACTCCATCCAGAGAGCTTGGCCATATCCCAACATGTCTTAGAATTAAGAAGTATCTGACAAGAAGTCTGTTTTATATTTTCTGATTACCAGTCATCCCCAACCTTACCTGTCCTCTCGTCTGTGTGCTGTTATTTCTTTTCTTATTATTTTCAGTTCTCCCTAGCTTCAGAGAAAGAGTGTGTTATCCCTATGTTGCAGTGGGCCTGACCACTTGCTTCACCGAGCCCTGTGACTCCAGTAAGTCTGTGTCCCTTCTATATCCCTTTGACGCATCACGGAGGCTGTCTCGGAGAAAAAAAAAAAAAAAGCTCTTTAGCGTTACACTAGTCAAAGACCAGAGATCCTCTCCCTCAGCCAACTATGAGCAGACTGGTAATCCACTTTGTATCCCCACCCATTGTGACACCTGCAGTCTGGCTGTACAGCGTAGTGCTGGGGCATCATTTGCAACGTCTGCATCTGGCATTCCTCATCTGTCTGACTGCACTGCTCATATTATGCTATATTCACTCAATTTTTTTCCCCCCCCTCTGAAATTCAATTTTTCTATAGTTTTCTGCATGCATCTACAGTAAAAACCCTGTCGTCAGTGACCACTCCCACAAATATGACAGCGATTCATCAGAGTGTGTATGGATGTTTTATTTAATGTCAGAGTACAGTATGCCAAGAAACAAGCATGTCACAAAAGACACTTGCACATGAATGTCACACCAACGACTGGTAAAATCACATGCAATTTGTCCTAAACAAGAGTATGCTGTACACGGCCTGTTATTTTGTAATCTTGTAATCTTGCCATCAGAACAATGGTGTAATTTTTCTGTTTGGTTCTGACTGAAACAGGCTATCAGTAGCCATGCAACATTTTGTGTCTCCACGTACATGTGATGCTTATTTTGACATACTTACAATAATTTAAGGCTGTGTTTTCTGCTGATTTAACTGTCTATTTTTGTGACAATGATGCTCTATTGGGGAGAGGTCAGCAGAGGTCATCTTGTGACTGTGTTTCAACATCTGTACGCCTTCTGAAGAGCTCTCAGAGCTGTGACTAATGTGTGCAGAGTTCAGAGTTGCTGTAATCAAATAATTCCAGTCACAAATTTTTCCCAGTCTTCATGCAAACACAGTTCAGAGGAGTGAGATACATTTTTTCCACCAACAATTAAAATTTTGTTCATAATGTGAATTTAATTTGGCAATTTGAAAGCAGAAAAATATTATCTTAACCCATCACACAGAACAGCAGTCTTCTTATACTACTACTACTACTATTATTATTATATGCTAATCATTTATATCAGCATTACCCTATCAGGTGTTTCACATCTGAAGATGTTAAACTGGATTTGTACTTTGTCATTTGGATGTGCTGACTGTGTCTGTTATTATTCTCTAATACAAATCTCACTGTTGGCTGAAATGTGGGTGCATTTGTATTACATCTAATGTATTTGTTCCTTTTTATTATTGCATCTTACAGAAGTCATCTGCAGTTTGCTGGTGTCCTTCTAGGTAAGAGGACACCAAGGATAGCGAACTGGTCTACAGATTCAGTCCCACACAAACAACCATCGTTTGGAATCCACAAGAGAAAAGGCATGTACTGTTAGGGAAAAGGAAAATATGCTACCATGTTTGCTTAGATGTACACACACTGGGAGTGTATTCTGTAGGCTTAGAGAGCAAAATTAGACTGAGATTTTCATTCATTTTCTTTCATTCACTGACATGGAAGCCTTCACAGACGTCTCTTCATGATGCAAAACAGGAAGGGAAACACACACATTTAAACCTCTCCTACCACTGGCCAGTGAAATAGTGAAACAGCTCTTTAATTTGAGACCTCCAGGTTTCTGCTACTACATTAACCATATTTTCTCTCTCTCTCTCTCTCTCTCTCTGGTAGAACAGGGCATCCTTTTTATCCTTGAGAAAATTCTGAGGGCAAACAGCATGAATGCATAAATGGCCCGTTCTGTCAGAGCCCTGTATTCATGTTCTCCACGCTGTCCGTGAGCGTAAAGTCATTCCGAGATGGGAAAAGTGAACCCTGTTGAGATTATGCTTTCCTTTCATGTGCTCCTGTCTTTTGATTCTCGTATAATCACGCACAGAGCCTGCTCTTCCCTGATAATGCACTGTTCTGTGGCTCTCCGTGTTGGAGTTAAACTTTCGCTGCAGCTGCACTACGGGGCTGCTCTCTGTGGGTGCACAGCTGCCAGGACTCGCTGTTACAGTTCCTCAGTGTGATGTCACAGACAGCCACACCCAGGGGGTGGCCTGCCAGCCGACAGCAGAAAGCGGTCAGGCCAGTGTGTGTATGGTGGTGTCCCAGTACACAGAGGGGCGGCACATGAGACTGAAGTCACACACACATGAATACACACACACACGCACACGCACACACACACACATCTGAGAGGAAAGAGCAGCTGCAGATAAGAGAGGACATGTCCAAAGGATATCATGGGTAGAAATGAGAACATACTCTGCACCTCCTAACAAAAGTATTTGAACTGCAAACACAAATGTCTCCTTTTTAAAATAAAACTTTGTACGGACAGGTATGCATTGTCTTTTAATCTAGAAAGTTAACAGAAGTGCTGAAGTGGTAAAACTTTGCTTCTGAATTACACCGTGCTATATCTACACAGATATGAAGTCATGTGCAATTGCATTGCATCAGAAACCTTGCCTGCAGTGGATACTGTATCAAAACAGCTATCAAGTTCACCTTGCAGAGTGCAGCAGTTCTGGAACAGTAAGTGTACAGACATATTGCAGGGAAACAAACTGTAACCAAGCCGTCAAAATCTTCAAATTCACAAAGCCAAAGACATCTGTGTCAAAACAGTGAGTAGCTTCTCCAAGTGATATTACACAAACTGTCTGCTGAGCAATTCCCAAATATCAAGGAAAGGGAAAGTTCAATAACTTCAGATTCTAATTTCTCTAATTTCCTTCAGGATTAATAAAGTATTTCTTATTCTTATTCTTATTCTTATTCTTATTTCATATTACATATGAAGCATACTGAAACAAAGAAGTTGCCACCTCATGGTTTATTGTTGCCCCATGAAGAGCTTGCAATAAGCATGGATCCTGCACAGCTGATTCTATCTCAGTCAAGCAGTACAATTATCTCTGCTGAGACTTAACATGAGAGCCAAATGGCAACAAAATAAAAGGATGCTGTGAGGAAAATCCCTCAACATTTTTGTTAATGTTGACGACAAACCCACTCTATAACCAACTATAGTAACTATAACCTATAACCACCATTTTGTAACATCAGTACATCTTTGAAAGTACGTTGTCAATACATATATATACTGTACACAGACATCACTATGCAGGTGTATGTAGTTCCTGTTCTGTAAAATAACACATTGTTCATGATGGCTTGTATTTTTTCTATAGATATCCCACAATTCTCACAGATGGTCTTGCGGGATATGTGCATTCCTTCAACAGCTATAGAAATGGAAACAATGACTTTAGCAGCGACTTCCTCTGCACACAACGCTGCCAGTGAATAATACATACACTGTATGGAGAAACATATTTGGCCACACCTGTTTCTCAGGGTTTAGGCTAGGCCCCTTATCTCCAGTGAAGGGCAATCTTAATGCTTCAGCGTACCAAGACATTTTGGACAATGCTATGCTTGCAACTTTGTGGCAACAGTTTGGGGAAGGCCCTTTTCTATTCCAACATGACTGTGCCCCAGTGCGCAAAGTAAGGACTATAAAGACATGGTTTGATGTGTTCGGTGTGGAAGAACTTGACTTCATATATATATATATATATATATATAATGGAAATATCACATACAATTCAGTCTTGACCTGCTGCATTGAAAACAGCTATACTAATTACACCGAAAGCAAGAAATGTTATTTCATGGTGCATGTTGCTTTTGAAGAGTACAGTGAAATGTTTTTTTTTTCTTTTTCTGCAGATCCATGGAAATTAAATTAGTTACACCCTTTGACTCAGAATTGCAGCTATGTCATCATGTTGCCATTTCCTTGCAACACAGAATTTGTCAATTCAAATCTCTTTTTTTAATTCTTTGGAAGAGAGCGGCAGGGAAACAAGAAACCATTGCTAAGCAAGCAACAAAGTTAAAAAAAAACTAACACACAACAACCTATGGCACTTCTGACAAACTGTCGAGATATTTATGTAGATTATAGTTCTGCTGTAATTAAAGAAAATGCAATTGATGGTAAGAAACATTGACATTAACAAATGTCTTATTCATTGCATTTCTCATCAGTCATCAACAGGCACAGATTTGCATGCAGGTATTTTCAGGCTGTAATTTGCCTACAGTCTCAACCTTTGCTGGAAAAGGTGTTGCCACAAGGAGCTCCATGTAAAATAAGTCCACCAGCTTCTCGAGGAAAAAGAGCAACATACCTGGCACCAGAAGGCAGATGAAGTGATTTAACCTGAGATCCACTGATGTCCATTCCGATGGACTACGGCATAGACTTAACTGATCTGAGCTGCAAAAATAGCTTGCAAAAAAAGGCACAATTGGTCACATTCTGGAGAGGCCAGAATGCCACAGTCAAAGTTCCCTCACAACTTGTGAACCTTCATCAGAGTGCCTTGTGTCACTGGATGCGTCTGAAACATTTTGACAATTACTTCATAGTTCCATGACCTTCTCCTTCACTTCATAGGCGGGTTTAGCTCAGCAAATCACAGCCCCACACATACTCTGATCCTGTAGCTCATTGCTGTCTGTGTTGCTGTAGGACAATATGCTCATTCATCTGGTGCCATACCAAACATAACATCTGCACTGAAGCCTCCAGTCAACCTGCCTCCAGAGACTAATAAACCTTACATTCATCCAGGTTTGAGTTTGGTTAAACTGAGCACCTTGCCAGCTTCCGTGTCAGTTATATTTTGAAATTAGTTCTTTGTAACGGTTGCTGTTCTATAACCCACCCACCCCCACCCTTGTTATCCTCAGTCCAGTTGTACAAAGTATTTTTGATGTTACAGTTAAATGTTAATTTTCTGCGACATTCTGGGGACACCCTTGCCAAGTTATCAGGGTCCCTCGTTTAGCCTTTGCAGAAAATGCAATCTAAGGTGTCCAGGTAATTACAATTCATAAATCACTTAACACTTAAAGGTAACACTTTAAACAGACCAATAAACACCCGAGATATTATCACCACTAAACAACTGTAGGTGCAGCAACCAATCAACCTCTTGAAAATACTGATTTCAGAGGTTGATTGGGTATGTGTACCTGTGTATTGATCAGGTATTTTGTGTGCATACATGTGCATGGTTTCATATTATTTGTTTATAGTGCCCTCATGTGGCCAAAAGGCTTTGGTGCAACTTATTAAAATCAGACTCATAATGTTGCGTGTATAGTGCAAAGGAATTAAGCAGTTCCAGTACAGCCTATGAATGTCAATAAATCCATACTGCTACATGAATTCAAGAGGATCCTGGAAAAGATTCTGGAACTGATGAGTACTGATGACAGAGGGGTTAAACAGGAACAGGAGAGGACCTCTCTGTCATAACAGCTACCCTGGGAAGCGGATTGTAATGATTATACAGATAATCAAGGCAAATTCAATTCACTTTTTTAATAACACTGGTTCAGATTTCCCTTTTAAATTAGATAGCATTGACATTATTGTCTGAATTTGTATCATCCCATTAAGACTGAAATCTAACCAGGGCTCTATGTGGTTACCGAACACATGTTGAAGTGGATGGTGTCCAGCACATGCATTTGTTCTACTCTTCTATGATGTAATGTATTCAGTTCTGCTCGGTGTAGATGATCAGCTCAGGAGAGGCCATTCACCTGGTGCTTACATAAATATGCCTTCATCTGAATACAGTCTATCAGGGGCTGAGCATTTTGTCTTGTCCTAACAACTACCGAAAGCATAGTTCTCAGCTCAGCACAGGAGCTCACTCAAAGAAGTTTGTCAGTGTGGAAACTCACATACTGGCCAATTGGCTATATCAGCACAAATCAGAATTCTAGTGTGGGACACTCCTGCGAAGAGAAACCCTGTAAATGCCAAGCAGAAAATAATGGCACCTCTATCTTGATAATAATAATAAAAAAACCTTTAAGAGAACAACTACTAAGCACAAACATACTTAGTGCTTATTAAGTGCTTCTCTGTGGGCAGTCACATTTCATTACTGCATTTGTGTCTTGTGATTTATAATAAAAACTTAATGAGACATGAACAGATTAATTTCTGTAAAACTTCCCTAGTTCCATAGTCTATTCAATGGAACAAAATAATACCCTGAAGTTCCTGAAGTGATCCTACTACCCACTTTGGAGTCAAAATCCTCATTAGAGATGCACAGTGAAAGCACGCGTATGCACGCATGGAAGCAAATGAATCTGTGATCCAGCATAATGTTATTAGAGACTCTGTCTTGCTACCGAGCAAACACCATGCGACAAACAAATGGCCTCTGGTAAAGTCTCCTTAGAGATGCCTGTGTTCCCCCCCAGAGCCGGCGCTGTGGGGGTGTCTTACGAGAGTATCGCACGGACCTCAGTGCACCCCCAGTTGTCTTATTATATCCCGATGTAAGTATGCTCCTTTTCCGACTGACCCGTGTTCTCTTGGCTGGATCCTGCACTACTGCCCATAGCCACCAGATGACACCAGTACACTTACACGGAAGGCAGTGTACGCGCTCAAGCCCGAGTGGAGGGTCATGTGCACGAAGCAGCCGAACAGAGCTGTTAGGGTGAACAGCAAAAGGAACGCCTTAAATTTAGCGCAGTATTTATGAGCTGTATTTCAGAATATTACTCATATGTTTCTCGCAGTTTGCAGGTACTCAGTATTCAGCCTATTCTTCCCTATAATGACATGCTGTACTGAGGTTCTGTTAGTTCTCCAATAACTTAGAACTTAATGTTACTCTGTACATGCTGGTAAAGTGCGTCTGTACTTGTGTCTATGGCTTGTATGCTGGCGTCTAACGTGGTAAAGAAGATCGTTATTGTGATATATAAAACGGCAGAATCATTCTCAGAGGTGTGTTGCTCTCGTTTGCAACTAATTTATGTGCATTTATTGACTACACATAATAAAAGGTTTAATAAACACCATAGTTCGACAATTCGACATTGGAACATGGCTAAGTGTGAAAATTAAACAATACTCCATAGTATAATAATACTCCAACATTCTCATCCTTCGAGCTAAACTGTCAGACATAGCAATCCATCTCCAAGATAATGAATGCCAATATCGATCTTGTCAAAGTGGACACCATTTCCCACTTAGACAAGAAGTCAGGCAGTCGAAACCACTCCAGAACAAACGGCGTACGTCCCCTTTTAACATTCATTGCCTTGCGAAATACCTTAGATCACCACTGACATTCACCCTAGCGCAACATCGACTGCAACCAGTTGTCTTTTGCGAAGCTAGGAAAACACCCGGTCTTTTCTTAAACTGTCCAGTACAGTCGAGAAGCCTTCGGAGGAACGGGCGTCCCTCCTATCTAGCAACGGATGACCGGAAGCGCTGATCTGAATTTTTAAAGGCGAGACAGGCAGCGATGGAGTAGCGCTCGCCTCCGGCTGATAATGTATACCGCTACCTGGAAAGTCCGAAAGAGGGGAAGTTCTGTTTGATTCTTATTCACAGGTGTCGACATCATTATCAACAGAAACGACTGGGTCTGTGCGGCGTAAGATCCCTGCCTGCTTCTCATGGTCATGGTGAGTGCAAAGGGTCAGGTGGAGCTGAGGAACTGCTGTAGGTGATGAAAAATATGTAAATATACGATTTTTAGATGCATTATTGTTGGCAATGTAACTGTAAAATCTGTAATAATCTTGAAAGTCTTTGATCAAGCCTGAGAAAATTAAACATGGGGAAACAAGGCTGTTTTTCTTTATTTTCCCTCAAGATCGGCTTCATCACGTTTTAGAGTAACATAAATGCTACTCAAAGCCAAAAAGTATATAAATGTGATGTATGATGATCAGTCACATCACTCGTATTTGGAATATACATTTCTCTCTGGTTCTAATGTTGAAAATGTTCAATTTGATCTGAAAGACTTGCCTGTAATCACATATTAAATGTTGGCTATAATTCAATATTAGCCCCTTAAGTATATTATTACCTATAAATCAGGTTTTAGTACAAGTATTTTAAGAAAAACAAAAACTTATAAAGGCTACGCAATGATTGGCCCATGTTTATGCAAAGTTTATTCTACAAAGGATTTTACAAGTGACTTCCTTCGTTACGGTATATTATAATTATTGTCACTATAAAATATATGTTGCTTATGCAGTTTGACGTCCGAGCAGCATATGTGTTCATGCTTGAAGGCATTCAGGCTCAAATAAACATTTTAGGTTTAGAAAGGATACGCTGTTATTTCAGAGATTTGAAACAGTCATTGCCTCCAATTAACCTTCTGTTATTAACCACATACTGTTCGTACGGATTTTGTAATTTTAGAAACCTTATAATCACTTCGTGAGGATGAAACAAACTTTCTAAATCTATTTGCAACAATCATCTCATATGGCGTATAGCGACGGCTATATACACTGATAAAAAGTTTGAAAGGGGGAACGCGCACATGTAAAATTCAAATTATGATGATGTAAGAAGCTGCACCACAGTGCTCTTGTTATATAAAATATATATATACAAAACACTATTGTATTTTTCTCTTGCATTCTCTTGTGCTTACAATCTCTCAGGACGTAGGCCCAAGACTATCCCATTACTACAACTCTGAGTCCTTTTTGTTATATTGCAACAGGTTCGTGTATGCATTATCGTCTCGTCTACCATCCTAGTGGCTAATAAACACTGCATAATAATGTGTGTTAGGTCACAGCTAATAATTGATAATAATCTTGAAAAATATTTCACAATATCAATTGGCGTCCTTTCCCTCGTGAACTGGTTTTCAGGTCATTACAGGAGTGATCATATAGAACAGGGAAAATCCTTCAGTTTGTTCATTTGAGTAACTTTTGTGTTTTGTTTTCCTTCAACCATTTCTGAAATTGATGAAAAATAATATTGACATAATTTAAATAAGACATGGAGAAGGTATAGCTACCGCTTCCGTAGATATATTTTAACCGTTGCATGGGCGTGACGGTGTGGTATGGATGTAGCCTCCCAGACGCGCGTAAGGCAGGGCGGAGATGTTACTGTAAGGGAGGCGTTAGAGCGTTCTCTTTGGAAATAAATGAATATCTTCCAATATGGCGACAGCTGCTGCGCCCTCTTTCCGCTTTAGATGAACTATGGACAAGGTACCGTGTCTAATTTCACTTGCGCTATCATTTCATCAAATTTAATTTGACTTGTGAAGTAACCGTAAACAGCAGCAGCCTCGATTTTGGTTTACAGGGCTAGCACTAGCCTTTTTTGCACAGTTCATCTGCACGGGTTTCGAGCGCTTTTAATATGTAATGAGGGACAAGTTAAGTGAAATGCATGTGCGCTGTCAACTTTCCATTGTCAATCACATTTGATGTCGGATGTTTGGATGAACATTTATTCATGTTAATATCTTAACTCTGACGAGATAGGTGTGTCTGGAATATGCGTTTATTATTATTATTTTCAGTTCCGTTATCGTGTTTATTACCGTCAGCTAAAGTGTTTCCGTATTTTTAAATTAAGTTTCTGCAAGAAAACTGTTCACTTTGAGCGCTGCTGGTTCGTATTATGCGATTATCAGACATGTAGCTAGTGTTGTTAATAATCCCAAAGTATAACTCCGGCCATTACAACTAACAGATGATAACCAAGCAATTCCAGTATATTCCAATATTGACCAGTATGAGTGTTTTTACAAGATTTATGTTGTAGTTTTTTACGTCCGTGTCTGCTTAACAAACGAAAAATACTACGAGATTACCAGAAGCCAAAAGAATGCATTTTTTCCGGATTGTGATAGCTGCCCACCCCAGTGGTAATCTGATTAGAGTCACTTGCATCACTGTAGACTGCAGTGTGAGTAATAGCTGCTGGTTTTTGCTTTCCTCTCTAGTGGGCGTCTTTTATGAATTATCAGGAAATAACTCTTCTTTATTCTTACAATCGGCACCCATGCTGAGAAGATGTGGACGTTTCTAATACCTGCTCCTTAAACTACGTAACCTTTGCATACAGGAAATATTAAAATAGTTATAGTGAATCTAAATCATCCCGCGTATGTTTATTTTTGGTCCCCATTCCCATGTCAGTCAGAATTGACAATAAGAATTCCGCGGCCAAATCCCTGCTCCATGGAAACGAGAGAGCAGATACCATGGTAATTTAGATTTTGCATGTCTCATTCTCCAGGCATGTTTTAAAAGTTCAGACTGTTATTGACATAAATCGCTGAAACATCCACCATAGACCGTCTGTTTATGTAAACTGATAAAAGTTTTACAGTAGAGTTTTCACTGTAATGCTATGCACGTTACTGCTCTGATGCACGATGACCCCTTACACATGAACCACTGTAACACTGCATACAAAATCAAATCGACAGATAGGCTGCGCATAGACGGTCTGGAAAGTTAGCTCTCAGTCTGTCACAATCACACGCGCTCCTTGGTATCAGTCCGTGCTGGTCCGTTCCTATTCAGTTTTATAAAGAAGAAAGTCTATAACTAGACACAACCGCATCCTTTAGAAAGTTGATCTTGCAGAACCCTGGACAGCAGAAGTCGTCCACGCCCATAGACATCCGTTCAGTGCCTAATGAACAGCAGCCATGTCTCGGCTGTTGAGCTCGAGAGAATATTTAAAGAGAAAACGTGCTAATATTAAATTCAAATTAAATCTGTGGGTTTTAAAGAAGTTTTTGTATGTGTAATGGTTCATCCATCCAGGGGCAGATAGGGAGATATATTTGTGTTTATAAAAGAAGACAAAAGATGAAACTTTAAAACACACAATGCATCAAAGTGATAATAAACAGAAATGTGTTTTCAAAAATGTATAACAGTTTGCATTTAAATGCATGTACCAAAATATATTCACAGAGCAAATCACTTCTTTCTCCAAAATCACAATGATGCAGCTAATTACGTATTTTTGTTAGCCTACTTTTGCTCTTGAAACTAAATTTAAAAAAGTATTTTTCTTTTCCAAAGACATCTTCACAACAAACACCCTGCCTCTGGTGTAATGCTGTGAGTGAAAGATCCCTCAGATCTTACTGCCTGAAGATTGACAAGCTCTTAACGTTCCTCTGAGGGTGGAGGATCCCACAACTCAGAATCTACAGGGATTTATGTAGTTAGCAGCATGTGACGTCTTCAAGCTGCTGTTATCCATTAATATTTCATCAGCTTTTAATGACTTTTAAAGTAAGAAGCTTTCCCATCATTGCCAGATAGTAAGCAACCATTTCCTTTGTGTAACCTTTAGAAGCACTGGCAACATACTCATTTGTGTTATTACTTTATGCATGGGTCCAGCTATATTTTTTGAAATAATTCTATTTTCGTTATGTTTAGACATACAGGATACCGCGCTGATGTAGGTGCTAGGTGTTTTTGAGATTGTGCTGTTGTGACAGATGTGTGTCAGCTACGATGGTGCGTTTTAAATTGCAAATATGTGTAGTATGCAATTTGTGTCTAAAGTATTAAGTTACAGATCTGGGAATAATGGCGTAATGATGCTACAGCATGTTTTCAGAGGGCAGCGGCATTATGTTATCATTGAACTGTCCCCGGAGATGCACTGATAGGTCTAGGATGCAAGTATAGATGACCATGGCTGATGCAACAGCACTCTTGAGTGGTAGAGAAGCATCTAAGTCTAATCTCAGAGCAAACCGAGCATTGGGGAAGTGAGGCGGGGAAGCCCTTCTCTTAAAGAAACACATTTCACTCTCTCCTTATCTAAATGAGGTGTGTGTATATATCGACTGCAAGCGTTGATCTAGCCTACTGTATATTTCATTAGTACCGAGCAGACATGCCAGATTCCCTCTGTGTGATCTTTAAAAATGCTCCCACATGCTGGGCATCTGCCTGTGATCCGAAGATAGTTTGAAGAGTTACATTTCCTACTACAGTGCTGTGTAAGTTGGGGAAAGGTGTCATATATAAATAATGCTGTATGTTTATGGACTTGACTCCGGCATTTTCCACACTATAACGAGGGGTTGGATGTCTATTACACTGTGCATTTTGGAGGCAAATAATAAATAATAATAATAATAATAATAATTGGAATTGTGGCAGATGTTGTCTGTTCAGAAACACTAATGACTGCAAGTCCTACAGGAAGTCCTAAGAATTGGTCATGATTGCCAAGGTTAATGTAGTATAATGTAATACAAAGTTTCAGAAGTGTACGTACAGAGCAGTCCAATTCTGGAATAAGGAGAGTGACAGAAATGTGTTGGTGATTGTTTCTGGAGGGACTATTAAGGTCAGAGGTCATTAAGCTTGGTTTTGAGTACCGGGTGCTGAAGAATTTGTCACTGCATCAAAATGCTTTGCTTGTATTTGTGATTTTATGTTCTTTTATGTCCAGGAAGGCTGTGGCAAACAGAAGTAGAGAGAAAAGAGTTAAACCTTCAGAGACTTCAGATCTTTACAAGTATCTCTTTATTTTTGCTGTTTCAATATTGCCAGTCTGGTCTACTTTTTAACACTGTGTGCCAGGGTCCTTTTGTTTCGCTAAAACCTGCATTTCTGCTCAGTTAGGTCCATGTGTGGTATTCTGTCTAGAGCCTTTCTCGTGCATGCATTGCTTCTTTCTGTTCCACTACCTGTGGAATAGATTTTTTACAACTAGTTTTTGCAATAGTCTGCTCTATAAGTGTTCACCTAAGAGCAGAGGCTTTATCAAAATGGAAGCAGCATTTTTAGTTGAAAAAGAACAGCAGCCAAGAAGGAATTTGATGCCATGGTGGAAAGATCAAAAGATCAGTAATGCCATGGAAAAAGTAATGGCAAGATGGAAATCAGTTCTCAAGATGGACAACTTGCAACAATGAGTGGTGAAGGATTGTGAATGAATTTATGACATCTAGGGAGAGATGTTTTCATTGTAGTTCAGCTCAGAAGTGCTTATCATGCTATAATACTTATAATTTTGGAAATTCATTGTTGTTTGCTGTATAGGTTATTGCTGCTCTCTCACTTCTCTCTTTGTCTCCATCTTTTCTTAACTTTTGCCATGACCTTAACAGTTATGTAAAATGTCCCAGGATGTACACAGGATGTACTTTTGAAGAGTTTGGACTGAATATTTGTTTCCATTTCACTGTTTTGGAATATTGCTTATATATATATATATATGATGACTTACCTATCTAGTTTTTCACATTTCAGTTCCCTGATGGTCTCCTCCCCCCTCCGTTGTCGATTTGTCCCACTCTTATGCAGGAGGGTAACGGTTTGTTTTGAAGATGCAGGATGAAAATATGGCCCAGCTGACTCTTCCCCCCCCAGGACCAGACAGCTTCCGCCCGTTCACCCGTGAGTCTCTCACCGCCATCGAGAACCGGATCGCCAAAGAGAAGAGCGAGAAGCCCAAGGGCAAGAAACGCAGCGACGATGAGAACGGCCCCAAGCCGAACAGAGGCCTTGAGGCCGGCAAGCCGCTGCCCTTTATTTATGGGGACATCCCTGGCGGCATGGTCTCCACCCCCCTGGAGGATCTGGATACATTTTACAGCAATCAGAAAGTGAGTCATCTCAGTCCACTGCAAGGGCCTGAATTTGGATGCCACAAAGTGGGGAAAGTCAGGACTGGCGACATTTGGCGATGAAACTCGTGGTCTCATTCAGCCTCATTCAAGTCTGCTGAAAACATTGGCATTGGTGGCCCATAGTCTGATGGTGTCCTCTGTATTTCAATGGTATAAAACTTGTCTGCCACCATTTAGCCCAAGGCTACATGTGCTGGAGACAGCTGGGCAGCAGTTAGCTATAGTCGTGATCTATTCTGTGGATTTGGTGTTTATCCCACTGGTATTCTGGGATGGCTGTGCACTCAGGACTTCCAATACTTTCCAAAATCTTGATCATCCACAGCTGGTGTCATCACTCCATCTAAGAAGCGTAAGCTAATATCACTCTGGTGGTGTGAAATTGTGTGGATACTGACCGCCCTGGTTGTGCAGGCCTTAAGAGCAAGTAGGCCTGGTACTAGCATCCACGTACCTGCCTGGTGCCATGGTGTAGTTTGAATGTCAGCTCCAGGTCCAAGGGTCCTCCATGAGTGGCATGTTCACTTTGTGCACCTGCTCAGGTACTGGGGCGGACACAGTAGGTGACCCACGGTGGTTAATGGCAGTTAAAAAGTAACAGTTAAATCTGCATGTGTTCTTCTTCCCCTCCCTTCTCTGTCTCTCTCAGACCTTTGTTGTGTTGAACCGAAATAAGACCATCAACCGCTTTAACGCCACATCTGCCTTGTACATCCTAAGCCCCTTCAACCCAATCAGGAGAATAGCAATTAAGATTTTGGTTCATTCATATCCTTTTTCGACATTTGGGGAAAAACAAACAAAAAACAAAAAAAAAACGTGTTGTATTTTCAGATTGTTGTGCATTTCCTATGAGTGATGTTGTGGAATTCCTTAGGATCAGTACGCCAAAGCAATACTGTGCTCAGTTTGCAAGCGTGAGTGCCTTATAAGCAAAGATTCACTCTCTTACACTTTGGGCTGTGTGTGAGAAGCACTCCAGCTCTTTGCTGCTTGGTTTCCTTGACCGTTTCCTCCACGCTGTTCAACAGGTTAATAATGTTCACTATCCTCACAAACTGTGGGTTTATGGCCCAACATAAGCCACCAGATTGGGCAAAGAATGTGGAGTAAGTAATCCTCTTTAGTTGTACAGTGACATGCATATTTACTTCTGGTAATGCCAGTATGATGATTTTATAATTTTGCTGTTTGCTTCCAGTTTGCTGGTTGTGTTTACTCTGAAGTAATCTTTGTATTAAATGGCTCTTGTTCTGAACAGGTATACATTCACTGGAATTTACACCTTTGAATCGGTAGTAAAAATACTCGCTAGGGGCTTTTGTATAGGGAAGTTTACCTTCCTGCGAGATCCCTGGAACTGGCTGGATTTCAGTGTTATTGTCATGGCGTAAGTATTGCTGGATTTTCACCAGCTTCCATATTTTCAATAGCGTGATCAATAACAGCATTGAACAACATCACAATGGCACTGATACAAACAGCATTTTACTAACATCAATTCTACTGCCACATGTGCTATTACATTAAATTACATTACATGTATTTAGCAGATGCTCTTAACCAGAGTGACTTTCAGCACAATAGAACATAAGTGTATCCATTCAAGTTAAATGAGAAACAATGTCCGACCAGGCTAACAACACTCCAGCGATTGTGATCGTAATACCATTCAAGCCCTACCACAAGCTAAACTGTGCGATCTGACTAGGAATATTACAACTAAATGCTGCTTTTGCTGCTACTGCACTCATAATAATCATAATAATTAATAATAGCTACTATAATAATATGATTATACAGACTCAGACACAGGCCTGTAATAACTGCGATTTTTTTTCCCACAGGTATGTAACAGAGTTTGTAAAGCTGGGCAATGTTTCAGCTCTTCGCACTTTCAGAGTACTGAGAGTTCTGAAAACTATTTCGGTAATTCCAGGTAAGGAGTGACTGTTTTTAGCTGTCAGCCGGCCCATCTGTGATGTTTCCTCTGACTGCACGTTGGTATCCTGTCATTGCATCTGTGTGACCTTCCCTATTACAGATATGTGCTAATGTTTAAAGTGCTGTGCAGTGTCTGTCTCAGCACTGAGAGCATTAAGGGTCCTCTGAGTCGAGAAAACTATACCTGCTATTCCAGGTGAGAGCCAAAGGCCAACGGTGGAAGGCTAGTCTTAACTCCATCCATGCCGAGGGTCACTTCCCCTCACACTTTTCCTAAGAGATCTCATATTGCAAGCAAACAACTTTCCCTTCCATCTGACCTTAATGGCTCAGGCTTAATGAAGATGGATCATTGTGTTTGTCTGGTGAGGGCGTATCGCATTGGGAGACCAAACCTGGATACACACTCACAGGCACTGCGTGTTTTCATTCCAAAAACATGAATCCGTTTTTTAATTTAGAATGCCCTGTCCTTGTTTCCTCAGTTTTCTCCCAAATTTAGAACGCCCAGTTGTACTGTATACATGTCCTGCAGCTACAACATCAGTCGGGTGTCCTCTGAGAAATGTATCTTGCACCACTACCTGAACCAACCACCAGGAGTCACTATTTAGTTATGAGATTAGCCCCAGGCTGACCTACCCTACCCTGCATCCCCAGTGGAACAAACCAACATGTTCCACCACTATGGGCTCCCAGTCATTGTCGGCTGATGACATGGCTAGTATTGAACCCAGGCTGTAGTGCCCAACTATGCGATTGCAACAACAACCACTTTTACTGATTGAGCCACTCAGGACTCCACTAATATGAATCTTTTCTGCTCCAAGCATTTATGAATATTTATAACACATTGCAATTTCAGATGCACCCCAAAAAATTAAATATACTCATAGAACCCATATTGAATGTCTGAACCTAGACTGGGGAAAATTTACAGTCTGAAGCCATTACAAGTGTGTTATAAAGAAATGAGAGTGAAATCAGCTAGGAGACATTTGAAAAGATGTTTTTCTTATTATGGCTCATGCACTGCAAATTGTCAATAAAAGGTGTAAATTTCCATATATTTATTCATTATCTCTTTTATCCTGTAAAACAAGACCATCTCATTGAAAACTTGCGTGGGAAGAGCATTCCTTTCAAGAGTGAAGGAGCACTTGCTTGTTCCGAAAACAATATTTTCTACAGTCTTTCCAATAAGCACATGAATCAAGTCCATTGGCTTCCAGTTTTCAGTCAGTTTTTTTGTTAGGCATTCCTTGAAGCATAGTATTTATTTTCTGCTGATTGTACATATACAGTGGGATTTTTTTTGAAATTCTAATGCTGGTGTTTCTGGCAGGCCTGAAAACCATCGTTGGTGCCCTGATCCAGTCAGTGAAGAAACTCTCAGATGTCATGATCCTCACCTTATTTTGTCTAAGTGTCTTCGCACTAATAGGACTGCAGCTGTTTATGGGTAATTTAAAGCATAAATGTGTAAGGGAGCCAAATGACACAAGTAACGTCAACTGGACAGAGTACCTAAATGACCCACGTAAGTGCTTGTGTTGTCATTGTCATTTGGGGGGTTAATGAGGGCTGTGTTATTTGCCTTAGACTCTCTGGGTCATGCACACACTTTACAGTGGGAAAACAGAAACCCATCAGGACAGACTGTAATGTGAAATGACACTAAAGGCCACCAAGTCAAGGCTTTAGAATTGGGAAAACTGGACCTAGGTCAGCTGGGGTCGCCCATACAGAGGGAGGGGCCTTAATCTTTTATTAAAATAAAAGTGGACACAGACTTGGCCAGAGTATTCAGAGAGGCCTGAGACACAGGGAGCACAGGGCAGCTAGAAATGAGGGGTATGACCATCTCCTGACCATCACATGACCCTCTCAGGACCATGCTCCTGGCTTCTCAGTCATGACCACAGCAGGAGAGAGTCCCAGATGTTTGAATATTGTGCTGTAAATGAGGAATTTGCTTTTAGTTTCTCAAATCTGTGCCTATGTCTGGTGTATTTTGAAGAATTAATAGATTCCTCTTTTTTGATCTTTTCCAATAACTTTGGTAGCCTTGGGCCTTGCTTTCTCAGTGCTGTGTTATATTGATGCTTCTCTAAATCATTTCTGAATGAAACAAAATAAGTGGGGTTTTCTCTTTTAATTTTTGACTCTTTTTTTGTCTAGGTAATTATTACACAATATCAAATCAAAAAGATCCTCTCCTCTGTGGGCATGGCAGTGGTGCTGGGTAAGAAAAAAACGAAAGCAATAGTATTCTCTGGGTGATAAATCACCATTTATGTAATTTATTGAAATGTTTTAACTTTCAGAACTCTGTTTTAGGAGCTGTTTGTCTTGATGTGTCGTAGGCAGTGCCCAGAGGGCTTTGAGTGCAGGAAAGCGGGTAATAACCCAAACTATGGATACACCAGTTTCGATACCTTCGGCTGGGCCTTCCTCTCTCTGTTCCGACTGATGACTCAGGACTATTGGGAGAGGCTGTACCAGCAGGTCTGTCTTTTGCTGGTTTGGTTTCATGTTTGTGTTGCCACTTCAGTTGGCGATTCTTTTCATTCCATCTGCTCTGCTTTGAGTGGGCTTGGTGTCTTGCAGAGGAGTGAGTGAGTGAGTGAGTGAGTGAGTGAATGAGTAAGTGAGTGAGTGAGTGAATGAGTGAATGAGTGAATGAGTGAGTGAGTGAGTGAGCGAGTGAGTGAGTGAGTGAATGAGTGAATGAATGAGTGAGTGAGTGAGTGAGTGAATGAGTGAATGAATGAGTGAGTGAGCGAGTGAATGAGTGAGTGAGTGAGGGAGTGAATGAGTGAGTGAGCGAGCGAGCGTGTGAGTGAGTGAGTGAGTGAGCGAGTGAGCGAATGAGCGAGTGAGTGAGTGAGTGAGTGAGTGAGTGAGTGAGCGAGTGAGCGAATGAGTGAGTGAGTGAGTGAATGAGTGAGTGAGTGAGTGAGTGAGCGAGTGAGCGAGTGAATGAGTGAGTGAGTGAGTGAGTGAGTGAGTGAGTGAGTGAATGAGTTAATGAATGAGTGAGTGAGTGAGTGAGCGAGCGAGTGAGCGAGCGAGTGAGCGAGTGAGTGAACGAGTGAGTGAGTGAGGGAGTGAGTGAGTGAGTGAATGAGTTAATGAATGAGTGAGTGAGTGAGCGAGCAAGTGAGCGAGCGAGTGAGCGAGTGAGTGAACGAGTGAGTGAGTGAGGGAGTGAGTGAGTGAGTGAGTGAGTGAATGAATGAGTGAGTGAGTGAGTGAGTGAGTGAGTGAGGGAGTGAATGAGTGAGTGAGCGAGCGAGCGTGTGAGTGAGTGAGTGAGTGAGCGAGTGAGCGAGTGAATGAGTGAGTGAGTGAGTGAATGAGTGAGTGAGTGAGTGAGTGAGTGAGTGAGTGAGCGAGTGAATGAGTGAGTGAGTGAATGAATGAGTGAGTGAGTGAGTGAGGGAGTGAATGAGTGAGTGAGCGAGCGAGCGTGTGAGTGAGTGAGTGAGTGAGCGAGTGAGCGAGTGAATGAGTGAGTGAGTGAATGAATGAGTGAGTGAGGGAGTGAATGAGTGAGTGAGCGAGCGAGCGTGTGAGTGAGTGAGTGAGTGAGCGAGTGAATGAATGAGTGAGTGAGTGAGTGAGTGAGTGAGTGAATGTTGTTCTTACTGTGTGGAGTGGATGTCATTGTTGTGCTTCATCTGTTGCGATTAGAACACTGTGAAATTGAAATGAAGCACTTCCTATACACTTACATCACTGTGAAACACCAAGGTGTCGCAATCACTGTCCCTCATACCCTCTTACTTGAACAATACAGAATGTACTATCTTATTAAAAATCATATTTTGTCTCTTTCTGTAACTGCTATTGACTATCAGTTATTCAAACTGCTTTTGGATGAAGGCTATATTTGTTTCAGAAAACAATTACTACCCATGAACTGACCTGGGTAAACTGTGTAAATGACATACCCAGGAGGCACATTGCCTTCTCTTGAACAGAGAGCACTACTTCTCTTCATTTGGACTGAATAACAAATGAACTAGTGGTCTCTTAATCCATTTGATACCAGTTTGGGTCTGGAACACAGCATGTTTTTACCAACACCGTGTTATGCAGATGCATGAATGTCCCTTTTAGAGTTTTTTATAGTCCTTCTCATCTGTGACTGTGCTGCACAGCAACAGTTTATTTTAACAAAAAGCTTTGCTGATCCAGACTTACAGTTCTTAAAAAATATTACAGACGTGTTGCTGGTTTTCCTTCACAGAGACAATAAGCCTATGTGTGTGTACCAGAGTATTATTCATCTTTATCTCTATGCTGACCCTGTAAATGTGAAGTTCTCTTGGTTTGTGCTGTATAAAATAAACTTTGATCGACTGATGGGTATTTGCCCCCTAACTGGAACAAGCTGAATATGGCCATAACCCATAACTCCATTCTGTCCGGTCATCCAGACTCTGCGAGCCGCCGGGAAGCCCTACATGATATTTTTCATTGTGGTGATCTTCCTGGGGTCTTTCTACCTGATAAACCTGATCCTGGCCGTGGTGGCCATGGCCTACGATGAACAGAACCAGGCCACCATAGAGGAGGCCCGGCAGAAAGAGCAGGAGTTCAAGGCCATCGAGGAGCAGATCAGAATACAGCAAGAGGTACTCGGGAGAGTTCCCAAAAATACACATATCGCTCTTTCCCCATATCCATATCTCATACATCCTTTCAGCCCTTCCTCAACCCCTTTTCCACCCCATCACATCAGTAGAGCCTGTTAAATGTATTTTCTATGTATTGCTGAATTTAATGCCAACTGTTCACATGCTGTGCGTGCAGTTAATAACACTGACATCATCAAGTTTAAAAAAGTGTTTCTGCAATCATGTCTCACTGAAGGAGAACTAGCTCTGTCCTACAAAAGCAAAGAATTACCACCCTATGGCTGAACTTACAATGGTTTGATTTTAATTCAAACTTAAGAACCGATCCTCTTCATTATCCCGATAGTATAATGAAGAAATGACTGGAAAATGAGCACTTCAGCACAAATGACTGACTGAACGACCATCTCTGTGAAGGATAAACTGTGGTACATATTGATGATGTTGGGTCATTGTATGTCACAGAAGGCGTTCACATATTTAAGGTTCACTCAGCCATTTAAATAGTTGGCCTTTACATCATACATGTCTGTAAGGATAATATAAAACAGACTAAATTTTTTTAATGGATTGTTGCTTTTAGCAATGAAAAGATATTTCACTACAGCATGTATTGTATTGTATGTACAAAACAGTTATCCACCTTTAAAGGATATTTCTAATTTAATGTTTGATTTCCTTTTCTACTAGGAGTAAGTTTGTTCTATTTTCAATATTTGGATGCTGTGTTTTTAAAGATTAGGTGTTGAGTTGTCATGACAGCTGTGACTGTGTGCTGATTGGCTTGCAGGCGGCGGCGGCAGCGGCTGAGAGCGGGGAGGACAGCGGGAGAGGCGGGGTCAGTGGGTCGTCCTCGGAGGCATCCAAGTTCAGCTCCAAGAGTGCCAAAGAGAGGCGCAACAGGCGCAAGAAGAGGAGGCAGAAGGAGGAGGAGGGGGAGGGGGAGGAGGAGAAGGAGGAGGAGAAAGGAGACAACGAGAAGCTGCACACCTCTGAGTCGGAGGACAGCATCAAAAGGAGGGAGTTTCGCTTTTCCATCGATGGCAACAGACTTTTGTACGAGAAGGGAAATTCATCCCCGAATCAGGTGAGAGTTCACCTGTAATAGAGATAATCCTTTTTCATTCACTGGATTGCTCTGAGTGCTCTTAAACATACTTTTAACAGTGTGAATCCACATGCATGACACCTCCTGCTGTTTCCTTCATAAAATTCCTCACCTTTGTGAGTTTATACTTAATCGTTTTAAAGTCAGCCATATAGTAACCAACCCCCTCTAATGCTGTTTGAAAAGGGTTGCTTCCCTGGGGCTCCCAAGTGCTTCAGATCATTAAAGCGCTTGTTCCAAGTGCTGGCTGGGGCCCAATAGGCTGGGTTTGAGCCCAGCGGTGTCATCTGCTGACAGTGACCTTCCAAAGAGGTAGGGGTGGGTATGTCAGCCAGGTTTCCCTTTCAAAACACTTTCAAACAGGTTGCTCAAATGTCATCAGGCACATGTGCATATTCTCTGAATGCCAGCTGCATCCTGATGTATTGTGGGATGCAGGACTTCATTTGCCTTGCCTAGACCTTGAGCAAGCGCAGATTTCGAATCACAGTAGGTCGTCTCCTGTAATGTTTACTGACTAATGCGAAGTCCACACGTTAACAGTGTCCCATCTTTCATTAGTGGTTTATTTTTTTAAACGGGACCCCTCCAGTTCAAGACTTAAGTTCACCTCTTCAGTTCAGCCCTTCATTTCAACACCCTTATTTCAACACCTTCAGTTCAACACCCTTATTTCAACACCTTCAATTCAACCCACCCCGGTTCAGCACCTTCAGTTCAACCTTATATCATGCCTTTTCTCCATGTCTCCCATGCCTCCCCTGATGCTTTTGCCTTTCAGAGAAGGCAAAAGGTGTGGCAAAACCAGTAACTGCATTCATCTTTAAAATCATGCACAAGACAGAGGATGATATTTGTCATCATTTTCACCTTTCTCACCTTCAGTGGAATTCTGCATATTGTCATCTTCCTCATCATCATAATACTTTTCATCACGCTCATCGGCTTCGACTTAATTATCTCCAGCTTCGTCATCTTCTTGCTCGCCTCCCTCATCAGCATCATATCATCCTCATCACCCATATCATCATCATCATCATTATCGTCATTATAATAATCATCCTCTTATATCGTTGTTGCTGTAGTAATTTTTCAGGTGTGCTCACCAGGCCAGGTGAAATTTGAAACACCTCATCTCTTCCTGGCGATGGTGACGAACTCTGAAAAGGTCAAAGGTCAAGGGCAAAGCACCTGCATTTTTTTGTTTTGTTTTTTTGTTTTTTTTTGCCAAGCTGTGTGGCGGTGAAGATTGAGAGGTGTGTTTCTCTCCCAGTCACTCCTCAGTTTCCGGGGGTCCCTGTTCTTGCCCAGGTGGAACAGCCAGGCCAGCCTGTTCAGCTTCCAGCCCCGCGCACGTGACGCGGGCTCCGACAACGGCTTCGCCGATGATGAGCGCAGCGTGTTCGGGGACGGCGACAGCCCGCGGGACTCGGTGTTCACGCCGAGCGGGTCCGAGCCGCGCGGCGGCCTCAGCGTCGGCCGGGGCGGCACGGCAACACGTGCGCCGCCTCCCGCCAACGGCAACGTGCGCCATGCCCTCACCTGCAACGGAACGCTGTCCCCGGTAGGCGGAGCCTCTGTGCCCACGTCACCTGTCGGACTCCTCCTGCCAGAGGTGGCAGCAGATAAAGCCTGGTGACACTGTTGAGGGAGGCGTAGTTTAGTGCCCTGCGGCACGCGCGCGCTTGCTGACTGCCTCTTCCTGCTGTGCCTACCTCTGCCACATGCTTTCAGTCTTCTTCTTTTTCCATCCTTTCCCTCCTCTCTCTGGTGTCTTATTCAAGGTCTCTTATACGCTTTCTCAGTAAAGGTAAATATTTCGTCTTCATGTGAAGTTAGTTACAGCATTCAGTTATGTAGTAATGAAAACTGTGATTGTAGATTTAATAGCACAAACCTCACTGAGAAGTTTCTGTCAATATACGCTGTCTGTACAACAAAAAATGGGCAGCAGTGTAGCATAGAGGTTACAGAGCAGGACGCGTGACTGAAATGTTGCCGGTTCGATTCCCTGCTGGAACACTGCTGTTGTACCCTTGGGCAAGGTACTTAACCCACAATTGCCTACTGTATAAATGAATAACACTGTAAAAAAAACTGTACCCTATGTAAGCCGCTCTGGTTTAGAGCATCTGCTAACTCGTAATGTAACAGAAAACTGTTTGTTAACAACTATCACGTGTCATAGTACGTTAGTACTGTATGATGCACTGAAATTGAAGGAAGGTTGCATAAAGAGTTCTGAAAACCGTATTGTGCTGGTCGATTGTTTCTCTGTACCGTACTTACAGGTGTGTTCAATGTACCAGTGTGTGCAGGTTGTTGACCTTTGAAACTGCACTTGCTTTCCAGGGCACCAGCAGCGAAACAGAGCTCAGAAAGAACTCTAATCAGCTGTCCGTGGACTTTTTAGAGGACTCAGCTGCAAGACAAAGGGCGCTGAGTGTTGGCAGTATTATAACAATGGAAGGTAAAGGCCCTTTCTCTGTTGTGTGACAAAATAGTGGAATGCACCCTTATTGTCAAAGGCTTGACTAAACCTGTATGCCAAAACTGCTGCAGTCATTTCCATTTATTTATGAAATGGTGTTTTAGCATCGCTAAGTCTATGTACAGCACAATTCAGAGGGTGGGGGGGGTTACTTTAATTGTTTCTCTTGTTGCTTTTTAAACTGCCACAGAACTTGAGGAGTCAAGACAAAAATGCCCACCTTGCTGGTACAAGTTTGCCCAGAGGTTCCTTATTTGGGACTGTTGTCCGGTGTGGTTGAAGATCAAGAAGGCAGTCAGCACAGTCGTGATGGACCCATTTGTAGACCTAGCCATCACCATCTGCATTGTTTTGAACACATTGTTCATGGCTATGGAACATTACCCAATGACAAAAGGGTTCAGCAGTGCGCTTACTGTGGGAAACTTGGTAAGTGACACCTTTCTTTTGACTGCTCAGTAGCCAATTGTCACTTGCTTAACAGTTCGGTTACAAGAGCACAGTTCTTATTTTTAACATGGTGTCTCTGTCTGCAGGTGTTCACGGGCATCTTCACAGCTGAGATGTGTTTCAAACTTATTGCCCTGGATCCTTACCGGTATTTTCAGGAAGGATGGAATATTTTTGATGCAATCATTGTCAGTCTGAGTTTAATGGAACTTAGCCTGACGAATGTGGAGGGGCTGTCTGTGCTTAGATCCTTCAGATTGGTAAGAGAGTGCACAGCAGGTCTTTTTACATTACATTTTACGTTACATTACATGCATTACATGCATTTAGCAGACACTCCTATCCAGAGCGAATTCCAGCACAGTAGAACGTAAGTGTATCCATTCAAGTTAAATGAGCAACAGTGTCAGACCAGGCACTCCAAGATATTTCTAGACCAGAGAGTGTGAGCATAACACAATTCAAGCCCTACCTAAAGATAACTTGTGTAACCTGAACAGGTAACGGAAGCCAGGTACACTACGATACATCAGTCACTAGAACACAGAGCCCAAAATACATCACAATACTACCAGTAAAATAAACGTCCTTGAGGTAACAGGTGTTAGGGGGTGGGGATTGAGGTGGAACCGAGATGCAGTCTGATGAGGTAGGTCTTCAGCCTGCAACAGATGATGACTAGTGATTTCGCTACCCTAACCTCGTGGGGAGTTCATTCCACCACTAAGGGACCAGTACAGACAGGGATCGTGGCTAGGAGGAACGACCCTCAGCCAGATTAATGGCATGATACCAACACAGATATTCACATGAGAGGTACAGAGCTGTGAAACATGTGTCACAAATACTAGCAGTTGTAGCAGTGTGGGCAGCAGTGTGGTGTAGTGTTAAGGAGCAAGGCTAGTAACCAAAAGGTTGCTTGTTCAGTTCTTCACTGGGGCACTGCTGTTTTACCCTTGGGCAAGGTACTTGAGCCAAAATTGCCTCAGTAAATATCCAGCTGTATAATTAGATAACATGTAAAATTGCAACCTGTGTAAGTTGCTCTGGATAAGAACATCTGCTAATATGTATGATATAATGTATTTGCAGCTGAGGGTGTTCAAATTAGCCAAGTCCTGGCCGACGCTCAACATGCTGATCAAGATCATCGGCAACTCCGTGGGCGCCCTGGGCAACCTGACCCTGGTGCTGGCCATCATCGTCTTCATCTTTGCCGTGGTGGGCATGCAGCTGTTTGGGAAGGACTACCGCGAGAACGTGGGGAAGATCTCCGAGGACAAAAGGCCGCGGTGGCACATGCAGGACTTCCTGCACTCCTTCCTTATCGTGTTCCGGGTTCTGTGCGGGGAGTGGATCGAGACCATGTGGGACTGCATGGAGGTGGCGGGACAGGAGAAGTGCCTCGTTGTCTTCATGATGGTCATGGTCGTGGGGAACCTGGTGGTACGCTTTCGGCTCCTTCCCTTGTGCCCCCGGTCCTCACTGTTAAAGGATCTGCTGTTTGTCACCCACCACAGCGCGATCGAAAGGTTGACTGCAAAAGTGCCTTTTCGCTCGAGAGATTTCCCAAGGCTTTATATGTCCCAAATGCGATATTCACTGATAATTACTAATTAATTATTGTGTTTTTGGTTGCATGAAACATCCTCCAAAGTTGTGCTGCAAACAGTAGTCTTCAGCATATATTTTATAATTTAGTTTTTTAATGAAATTAATAATAAATAACAGAAACAATTTCATAGTTTTGATGTCTTTACTATTATTCTAAAATGTGGAAAATAGTAAAATTAAATAATAAATAATAAAAGTGCCCAAACTTTTGACTGGTACTGGATTTAGTCTGACAGACATAAAAGGCAGCCGGTGGGTTGTAGAGTTACACTGACGGCGGGGTTTGGTAAGGAGCTGGCGTATTGCTAGTGCCACACATTGATCCCTTCCCGTGTGTTGCAGGTTCTGAACCTGTTCCTGGCCCTGCTGCTCAGCTCGTTCAGTGCAGACAACCTCTCGGCGATGGACGACGACCGGGAGATGAACAACCTGCAGATCGCCGTGGGCCGCATCCACCGCGGGGTGGACTTTGTCAAGGCCGCAGTGAGGCGGTCCTTCCAGAGGCTGTGCGTCAGGCGGAAGAAGGTTCTGGAGCAGCTCCGCAACCCCGAGGGGAACTGCAAGCACGCCACCGTGGAGTTCAGCAAGGACCCCAACAAGGAGGGCAACGGCTACCTGATGGGCATCAGCTGCAGCATGGGGAAGTACGTGGTGGAAGAAGGGGAGTACACGTCCTTCATCCACAACCCCAGCCTGACCGTCACCGTCCCCATCGCCTTGGCCGAGTCCGACTTCGAGAACCTCAACACGGAGGACTTCTACAGCGAGTCGTCGGACACCGAGGCCAACAAAGAGGTAAGGCAATCTTCACAGTGTGATACTCTGCAGGAAAGCGGGTTGGGCATGTGTAATCTTTCCCTTCCCAGTCTAGTATTAACGTGTACAATGCATATGTGTTATATCAGACAAGAGTATAGCACATGTTGAGTGTTTGTTTAGGTTGCAGTTAATAACAGGTTAGTAGAATCTCAGATGATGTAAATGATTTTTACTTTTTACTTTTTTGAATGTTACCGTCATGCATCTCAATTGTGTAATAATAGTACTTATTGTTAAATGGGACTGTGCCATTGCCATTAATATCTAAGTGTATATGTTTTGTTTGTTTTCCACCAACAAATGTCATTTTCAGAACACTATGAAGGGGTGCAGTCATAAAGGTCTATTTCTATAACCCACACAAATGACTTTAATTCAGCTTTTTGAAACATGTCTCATGCTATATTTTCTAATATTGATAACGCTTTGCTTGCAGCATGTGTGTCCTGTTGTTTAGGGAAAGCAAACAAGGTTGTATATAATTCCACTGGGTGTGAATGTTGCTTTGCTTAACCCCATTTGATTGTTATTTCAGCTTTTTCCCAGATGCTCCCCAGGTTTTCAGTGAGAGGAAACTTGTAAGACCAATTTACTGTACATAACACTAACCATGAGGATTGGCCTACGTCATTTAAGGAAAAGCAACACTTTTTACTGGAATGCTTCTTTTTATGTTCCACTTGTTCATTTTATCCTGCCAGTCTTTGATTTTCCTTCTGTCAGTTCATCGGCAGTTTTCATGCTATAAGCCCTGAATTTTAATTTGCCTTTCATTTCTTTTTGATCATCAGGCTTTTTTTTTTTGCTGTTTAGACATATTTCATGAATGAACAGATCCATCTTTTCCATCCATACACTAGCAAATTATTTATGACATACTTTTTTTTCCAATGAGTTTTTTTGGATTTGATTGCCTTCATTCACAGCAAGTATGTAAAGCTTGACCAATCTGATTGACGCGGAGAAATGGATTTTACATTAGTTTGTCAAAATTCATTTCAGGACCGGCTCATATCCGGTTTTATTTCACCATTTTCATTTACAAATGTTTCCCATGATGGAATGATGAAAGCAGCCGAAGCTTGCAATTTTCTACTTTCATTTTCTAAATTGGAGGACAAGCCTGCTACTTGCATATGATATGATACAGGATTAAATCTTCATCACAATGAAACAGTATTTCACCCTCTTGTCCGTTGAAAAAAGGGACTTTGATTAGTCAAATTAATTAATTAAAATACTACATTATTGTATATCTCTATAATCATAATTTCCAACAATTAATTATAATTCCAAATTATGCATCATTAAGATACTGCATTGTGTGTTTGATAAGTTCAAGAAAGAGCAAAACAGCAATAAGTGAATGGGAATTCTTTCTGGAATGGCAAGACAAAACAAAATGTAATCAACAAAAGGCCTAATAATATGTTCTTTGGATATCAAATTATATTCATTATATATGGACATACTGTAGATGTATAAACTCTCAGACCAGTTTGCTTACATCATTCCCCATTCCCACATTAGCTGGGCTCGACAGCAAATAGTACTGCTACTCTTTCCAGGATGGTATCTCAGGTTGTCTGTTAAGAAAATTTTTGGCAATATTGGGGGAGTTAATGGCGATTATGTGATTACATTTATGGCGTGACAAGTGCATGAAAGTGTCACCTGCCGAGAACTTGGTAAGTGATAACAGTGACCACTTGATTTTGTATCCAGAGGTTTTTGAAGCATTCAGAGACATCAGAGTCACTCACAGTGGCACTAAGGCCATATGTAATATACGAATATGGATATAAACTGTCTATCGAGAAATGACAGTTCGAATCTCACGTCATTTCTCAGCTGTATCATGCTAACAACCAAGATCAGATCTTATCAATTTATTGATTAATTCATATATGAATGTCCATATTTCCTGGCCATTTATGAATAATCTTCCAAGATGAAGAATGCATTATGCATAGACACAGCCTGCATGTTGCCATCCATGACTGAGGGCACAGACCTGGTTTTTGCTGTTATGCTAATGTGTGTAGTGTCCTATTTAGAAAATTACTGAAGCTTAAATACTACTCAAATGAATGGAAGTGTGTGTTTTCATGTCAACAAGGAAAACGGATTCAGGAAAAACAGTTGAAAGTATGATGGGTAAACATATTTGCCGCAGTGCTGGGGGTTACATTGGCACTGGACATGAAAATACAGGAACACATTGTTTCTATGGATTAGATCACAGGCTTGGACGATAATTACTGCTTCATGCTGTATTAGAGAAGTGAAATTAATTTTGCCTAAATTTAAAGTTTCGTTTGAACACATTTAGATTCGAGCTGACAAAAAATGTGCGCGCATGTTTTCACTGTTTAAAGTCTCACGTTCTATCGATTTGCGCTGCATGAAACAGTACAGTAACAGTAAACAGTAACTCTTGGCCAACCGATCAAGACTCCAACCCTGTGAGCTTACGTAGAATCGGCTTGCATCACGAAATGACCCAAGGTGATGAAGGCGAGGTCCTGAGAGGATGCAAGCGAACCAGGCCCTGCCAGAAATGGATGCACTAACAGCGGTGTGACGGGGATCTCCTTGCAGAAACTGGCCGACGCTGACGACACTCTCAGCTCCTCAGAGGGGAGCACTGTGGACATGAGACCCCCAGGAGAGGGAGGGGAGTGCATGGAGGTGGAGCTGGAGGAGTCCTTGGATCCAGACCCCTGCTTCACTGAAGGTAAAAAAATGTCCGCGCAACTAAAACGAGAAAACTTCCGATACACACATGAAGCAGTGACAATAAAGGTTATTCCCAGGAAACTGTATAGTTATAATAGTTTATAATGAAGATTTGAACCATGAAGTCACAATACAGTGTGAATACAGTGTGAAATAGCGTCTAATTCACTGTAATTTTGGATCATGCATCATACAGCATCTTACAGCAATCACCTCTTGTCTGCCACAGTGTATTTTATAGAAGTGTGTGTAGGTTAAGACAGATCTCTGACATTATGCATTTAGGTTGCAGCAATGTTGGAAAAATCCCAGCCAAGCTGTTACAGTAGCTTGTTTTACACAATCACATACTCGGTTTGAAATAAATTGGTGTGAACCAAGGGGTCCTGTAACAGTAGGGGTTTAGTTTAATTTGTAATCTGGAATTTGGACAGTATATTTGGGTGCTTTTGTGCTTTCTTGTGAGGGCGGGAGGATAATAAACCCAGAACAACATCAGCTGATAAACTGTTTCTTATACCAGTCAAAAACATGCCAAAGATGCTCAAAACAGAGTATGTCACAAACAGTGCTGAAACATCTGTACAAAATGCATCTCTAGTTATTGATCAAACCATACATGCCACAACTCAAAAAACTGGATCATGTCCATTTCGAAATATTAACTTAGGTGTTATTAGTGAAATTTAAAATAAAGTATATTTGTGATTGCAGGCTGTGTGCACAAGTTCAAGTTCTGCGACGTGAATATCAACGATGGCATTGGGAAGCAGTGGTGGAAATTGAGGAGGACGTGTTTCAGGATTGTGGAACACACCTGGTTCGAGAGCTTCATCATCTTCATGATCCTTCTGAGCAGTGGGGCACTGGTGAGTGGAAGGACCATAAAAGACGTACTGTGGTGTGTGGTTAGCAAAACAGACTTTTACCCAAAAGGTTCAAGGTGTAAATTTCAGATGAAGTGTTGCTTTGTATTGTATGTACCTTCTGAGTAAGGTGCCTATGCTGTGTTATTTTCGTTAATGGTGAACTGTATGAATGGATACAAAAAAATGAAGCTACAATACTACCAGTATCTCTGTTTGCCTATCTGCATCTATCTATGACAACAACTGAAGATTGTGGTTGAAGGAAAGTAAGCAATGCTATCATTAGACCTCCAAATTGAGGCTTGGTTGAGCTTCTTCAAGGGGGTCAGTCTACAGCCATGTATTGCATCTGAAGAGTAAACATTAATTAGTACAATTTCCAAACAAATATGAGGCTTGTGTATAATATCGGCTTTAGTTATACACACAGATTTCAGTAGCTAATGGCTTTTTGTGAGTCCTGAATAATTTCAGTAATCTAGAAATTACTTAATGAAAAGGTACACATAGTTTTCACAAAGTTCAGTTTCTCAATGACTTCATATAAAAATCTGCACGTGCTCCTATACAGGCGTTTGAAGACATCTACATTGAGCAGAAGAGAACCATTAAGGGCGTGCTAGAGTATGCAGACAAAGTCTTCACCTTCATTTTCATCCTGGAAATGCTGCTGAAATGGGTGGCCTATGGATTTGCAAAATACTTCACCAACGCCTGGTGTTGGCTGGATTTCCTAATTGTTGATGTATGTATCAATATTTGTTCTTTTTGAATGTATGATGTGTGAATCTTATTAATAATATTAACAGGACTAATAAATTTAAAGAATTAGAAATTCACAATTATTGTAATAATTAGAATATTAGAATCAACTTTGCACACCTAAAGTTTCAAGCACATGATATAATTCCTGGAATGACACTGTCATATAATCTGCTGGAATAAATGATATTTGGATTTTGCACATTTCGTATCTGAAGTCTGTGGTATTTCATTGACAGAGTTTGTGGCAGATGCAGTTCAGATGGTATTGCAGTACCCCTTGTGTATTCTCTCAGGTCTCCCTGGTCAGCTTGATAGCAAATGCGATGGGCCTTTCCGAGCTGAGCGCCATGAAGTCTCTGAGGACCCTGCGCGCTCTGAGGCCGCTGAGAGCACTATCACGGTTCGAGGGGATGAGGGTGAGAGCTATACAGGGCGTGTCCAGCCCTGACGCGTATTCCCAGTCACCTCCCCGCATACCCATAGGCTTGCGCTAATTCGCTTCGACAAAGCGTTCTCACGAAAACTGACAGCAAGGGAGCAGCTTTTAAATAATGTATTAGGTAATGAAGAATGTAATCTTGCTGCATGTTGAATGTTGCGTATCTTCAGACATAAAGTCTCTCTGTTGGCACATGGTTACTCCTCCACCCCCCCCCCCCCCCCTACACCGGCTCCTCTGATTGGCTGTGGAGATGACAGAGCAGCCAATCACACACAGAATATTCGTGTGCCTCCCTGGCCCCTCGGTTGGCGTGCATTGGCTAATTTAGTGGGACTGACCTTCAGTCTTTGTGAGTCAGCAGCGAGTCCTCTCTCTGCCCTGGGCCTGCACTGCAGCCATTTTGACATTATCCACTTTCTTATAGCATAGTCTCTTCCTCATCTTCTGTTTCCTAACAGGACCAATGAAACAGCTGATGTCTAGACACACAAGGCAAAAATAAAGTGGATGTATCCAGAGTTCTCCTTTTTGTGTATTTGCGCAGTGTATTTTGTTGACAGTTATATAGTATACATTCAGTACAATAAAAATCTGGTCTTTATACAACACAGTCTCTTCTCAGGTCACACCACAAACCAAAAGGAGCAGGAGCACTTAAACAACAAGCTAGGCCAGGCTGCTGGATGTTACAATCAATGTTGTTTTATTGATGAAATGCTTGCGTACATTTGATGAGTTAGACTGCCAGAGATGTGATGATGGTCCTTCCTCACGTAGCACTCAGTGAACTTTATTTTTGTTCATCTGCTTTAGTTGTTTGTTTTTTTTTAAGTGTCTGTAATTTTATTAATAGTTGTATTGTGTTGAAACCGATGCATAGACTGGCAGTTTAATACCTTTTTATTTTTCACCAGAACTTATGAAAATGTTTAATATAAATTTATATTTAAGTATCTCTGAGTTTGCTATCACCACGTGTTTCTGGCACAGGTGGTTGTCAACGCCCTCCTGGGAGCCATCCCCTCCATCATGAACGTGCTCCTCGTTTGCCTTATCTTCTGGCTCATCTTCAGCATCATGGGTGTCAACCTCCTCGCTGGGAAGTACTACCACTGTGTGAACACCAGCACTGGAGACAGGATCCCCATAGACATCGTCAACAACGACACCCAGTGCAAGTCCCACCCCAACGGCGCCACCCGCTGGGTGAACGACAAGATCAATTTTGACAACGTGTTAGCTGGTTACCTGGCTTTGCTGCAGGTGGTGAGTCCTGGTCTCTGACTGTTCACACCATGGGGTGTCGATTGTCGTGCAGCCTG